>NW_028247362.1:0-73155 GCF_964263255.1 Lissotriton vulgaris | reverse complement strand
GAATCTCACCTGCTTGCTGGTGTTGTTGTAGCCTTGCTGCCTCGAGTCGTCCCAGTTCTGAGGACCTTGACCTCTGTTCGATCGTCTGTTCCATCCACCACCTCTCCCTCGGGGGGGTCTCCATGAGTCGTTCTCTAAAAAAGGCTGTTGTTGTCTGTTGGAGGGATCCTGTGCTGTTTGGTACCATTGCTCTTGGTTTTGATAGTTGCTTGGTCCTGCCGTCTCGTTGTCACTTCCTCCACTGTCAGTGGCGGCTGGTGACATTTGAAAGTGGTGGGGCGTAAACAGATATTCATACTGCACCGTAGCGACCGAGCGTAGCGAGCGAGCCCGAACCCCCTAAGGAGGGTTCGGGGGGAATTCCCCCCGAGAAAATTTTGAAAAAATAGTGGAAAAATGGTGCATTTCCAAGCAAATCTGAGAAAGCAGGAAGGTTAATAAAGCAATTGTAAAAGGGCAGGGATTACATTATTAAAGAGCTGTCATATGATATACTAGGTAGCTGCTTATTCAGTATTACAACAGAGCTTCATCACAGACTTCAAGATACAATGCTGAGAACCTCACAGATTGTTTTTATTTAAACTGCAAACAACAAAAGAACCAACTAAACAGGTCACAAACTATCACCATTCAACAGTATGCAGTGACGAGATTCTTTACACAGTTACAGAGGCCATTATATAGTCTATTTTGGTGTTCTATAATCACATGAGTTGTTATACGAACACCACAACCCTTTATGATGTCACACCAGATTTAAAACAGCGACCTACCCTTTATACATTTTGAGAGGAGGTTGGACATTCGGGCAACATTATACAATGACAGGTACTATAGCAGTGGAAAGTAGGTCTTGTGGACGGTCACTGTCGGGGTGTAGTGCAGGTTTCACATTGCCAGTCATCGCTGTCGACTGGAAGAGCAGGTCTAGCTGGGCTTTCACTTTGGAAATCATCACAGGTGCAGAGCTTTCGCATGAACAGGCCCGGTTACAGTCATGCAAAGCCCAACTTCAGGATGTTCACCTTATTTCATAGGAGGGACCCTTATTGATGCACGATTATGGTCCAGGAAGGACCTAGGGAGCACGTCTTGGGGATTGTCTTTTATAGATGGCAATACACAATCACATAAAAGTCACGTGCTAAGTATCATTTATGTATCAACGTTCGTACCTCAGCTTTGACTAGAAAATATACAGTCGTGCAAGTTAGGAAAAAAGTTGTCTTGCATATTTGTGAACCGTACTAATTTAGTCAGGAGCAACTGATTATTCTGCATTACATCAATTAAGTTGAGTGCTCCCTTCAAATGTGTTTTGTGACTTTTTCAAAGTGTCTCAATTACTATAAAGGGGCAGCACACTGCTCTGTTTTAATGTATAGATAGATCTACTGGTGTGGAATTGGAAAGACTCAGGTTCAGTCTGTTCTCAGTATTGCGTTCACAGATCAGATTGAAGTGGGTTTTTATTAGAAAATGGGTCTGCTACAATAACTAACATTTTAACATAATGAAACACATTATGTCAGACATGAAAATGACAAAAACAACATCATCTATGTTAAGGGCCAATGAAACTGCATGTAACTTATTGTATTCAATATGTCTTGTTCTTCTGATTAGCTGTAAATTAAAATGTTTGATATTTCCGACGGTGTGAACATTTTTGAATTCACACAATGGAAAGAAGTGTTGCTATCTATATTTTATAGATGCCCGATTTAGCCCAAATATAGCGCGAGGGAGCATCGAAGCGCTTTTACACAGAACATTTGTATTGCCACCAGATTAACTCAAACAGAATGTTTTACATAGAACAGAATAAGGTGCGAGTCTGGGTGAAAAGATTATGCTCTTGAGAATACACAGTTGAGACAGAACTGGAAAACACCGTTAATTTGAAATCACCCAACGTCACAATGGCTTCAATGGGCATCTTTGGCAGGATAATGAGTGTACTGGGTAAGGCGGACTTTCACAGATTTACGAGTCTCTACAAACAGGCTGTGCTGCTCACTAGCACACAAATCGTGTACTTGTGTCTTCCCTTCCATCAGTATTCCTGACTTGGTTAGCAGTATCATACCGCAAGACAGGGAAGTGGCTGAAGGAGGGAACTAAACGGCGTGGCCTGGCATTCCGACCGCAGTTTTTCACTTCTTAAAAGTCTCTCTTGCCTCAATGGATTCAAGGCCGTGCCCGTGGCTAGCAAGATTAAATTCCCGGCCCCTGACGTCCTAAACTGTTTTTCACTTTGTGGATCTGCATCAGTGCTTTTAGGGAAGTGCATGTTTTAGTTGGTTAAAATCGCATATTGTTTCCCATCAAAAGCGGGCAGTTACTTTGAAGGGTGTCGTTGCCCTTCACAGTAGTAAGTATGACTGCCTGCATTTTTGCACGACGACCAGAAATTAAAGTCTATCCTTCTCACATCTTGGCTTGAGCAATGGCCAAACCAGTCCAAAAATAACAAAAGTTATTTACAAAAGTTAAAGCTATTGCCATTATAAATTACAATAGCTTTTATTTAAGTATTAAATTTAAAAAAAATAAAAGCCATTGTTATTTGTAACATCAATACATCTTAGTCACGTAAATAATACACATATTGCATTACAAATGCTATAGGTGTCACATTTGAGAAAGTTAAAACTATTGGCATTGTAAATGACAAAGCTATTAATTTCGCTATTTTCCAAACCAACACATCAATGAAAAATGTGTCATTTACAATACCAATAGCTCAAACTTTCCTAATGCGAGACCTATTGCATTGCAAATTCTTGTTGTTAGGACTTATTAATCCCTCTGCACAGACACAGTGGACTGTTACTGCTTGAGACACGAGGCTGTCCATAGGCCTGCACTGAGACAACGTCGAGCACAAGTGACAACCGCATGACACTGTTACCAAAGACCAATTTACTCCTCGGGAAACTATTTTACAATACGGTGTCCTCACACGGGAATTGCACCACGCACAAAATTATACAAAGACGTCTCCAATGCGGTGCAAACAGATCTTTCCCAGAGTTTTATCACACTGAGGGTTACAAAAAGAAGATATCAAAGTGAATAACCAATAGATTTGAGAATAACACACAGAGGAGGTAAAAGCAGTTTGATAAAATAAGAGGCAAACAAGTGCAAACCAGAGAGTTTTGGAACATTGTTATTACAGCAGTTGGCAACCAACAGGAGCTTGTTTATCAGCAACAAATAACTGAAAAACGTAAGAGATCCGGCGGGAGCAAAAATTGAATAATAACTCACAATGGTAGGTGTGAAGTAAAGCGCCCACCCTCTGTGTATCCTTAATTGGTGTTAAAGGCCTGACGCCCTGAATAAGCATGTTTGATTGTAGCAAAAGGCCCACCACCTTGTGCATTTGAGTATTTTCAATGTGCGCATGCATCCACACCACAGGTTCTAGAGGCCGATATTAATCACAGGAAGACTCATAGTGCAAGGCCCAGCATGCTGAGCCTCTGTTTGAAAGCCACCCTTGACACCAAGCCACTTAATATCAGTGTATTCATAGGAACTCCCTGCGCACCTTTATCTCCAACGCGGATTCTTACATCAAATTCGCTTCACCGAACAGCAAAAGATGTATGGAAATGTATCAGAGTGCCGGCCCGCACTGTGATGTGAAATACACACCTCAGCTGCAGCAATCTTAACAAACACTGCGAGAGATGTCACACTGCTCCGGTTGTAATGTGAGGAAAACGTCACATAATAATGAGATATTAATTCCAGTGACACTAAAATTATGGTATTTCGTGGAATCGAAAATGAAACCTTCGCTTATGTACGGTCACACGGGCCTCACTTCTAGCCGCGCTGTCCTTTGCATTTTTTTTTATATGATATAAAAAAAAATGCAAAGGACAGTGCGGCTAGAAGTCTTCCCTATATTGATGCGATGGCTGAAGGCAGAAGCCTCGGGCTAATTCCAGGCAGCTGCTCAGCTCTATTTACGGGCCTCACTTCTAGCCGCGCTGTCCTTTGCATTTTTTTATATGATATAAAAAAAATGCAAAGGACAGCGCGGCTAGAAGTGAGGCCAGTGATGATATGGCCGCGCAAACTTGTCCCTAATGTTTTAGAGTGCTTCGGCTTCCATGTGTGTGTGTGGGGGAGGGAGGGGGGGGCAATACAATGCCTGCAGCAGTCGAGGTGGCTCATCTGAGAGGTTAGAGAGACTCAGACTGGCTGCGGCTGGGAGGTGGGCAGATGGGCGCATAGAATAAAGGTCCAAGACTCCAAGAGGCTTGGAGTTACAGTACCTCATGTGTGTTTGGGTATCACAGTTAATGCGCAGAGTGTGACTAGAATTCATTTTGCCAATCTAATAATTCTTTGAATACAGACTACAGAGAACATGCAGTAATTTAGGAAAAGAGAAGAACATTACATCATTAGCTAAGCTCACCATGCACAGACCGACCATTTATTATGTGACTACTACACCGACCGTAAAGTTAAACAGGCAGGGCTGCGGCTGGGAGGTGGGCAGATGGGCGCAGGCACACACCGCGGAGCAGAAGCCTCGGGCTAACAGAGGCACAAAGAGAGATGAGCTTTCTATACCTGGCGTATCAACAACCACACTATGCAGTGATCAGTGGAAATACAAAAGGCTGGCTCACCTAAAAGATCCTTTCCACACTGAAAAGGAGACTTCAGTCCCACCCTTCACCGCCATCATCTTCCAAGTGACGGCACTACAGGAAGACTAATCCACAGCTCCTCTCAGCAAAAGGGCTTCAGTGAATTTCTGAAAGTGTCTTGTCTCCACCCTCCAGCTTTAGGAATGTCAGCAAAACACTTACACTGTCTGGGAAAACAATCTCACCTCCATCTTGTGTACCGGAGCAGATTTGGGGCTTTCAGAATGGAATCCAGAGGCATCCATTACATGGGCACACTTGTGTACATATTGCATGTACCAAACAAGACACAACATAAACACACACAGCATATATTTGGAATGTTAGCAGAAGGGTTAGGATTAGTGCACTGAAGCAGAACTTCACATTGGTGGGGCCTCCACTCCAGTGACACAGATAAAAAGGTCTGATCATGACTATGCATTCAACAAATACAGTATGCTGTGCCGTCGATCTACATGCTTAACCCGTGGCAGGCTGGTAGTCCACTATCAGGACAAAGAGGGCATTCTTGAGAAGTCCCTCCAGGTCACAGGACAGGTCCATGACCTCCATCACGTCAGGGGACAGCATAGGCCTTTATGCACTAGATTACCACAAGGCTAGGGCCAAAATTAAATAATCTCTGGGAACCCAGCTACTCACAGTCGAGTTTTCAAGATAGGCAACCTGACATACCTCACAGGGGACATTCCAGTCCCAATAACATGTTCAGGCAATATTATGTTTTCCTAAATTAATATTGCTTCCTGTATGGTCTTTCCACTATGTAGTTGTAAATCTGGTGTTTTGTGGATTCTAAACAAGTGCACATGTGTGTCTTAATGTATAGTCACTGGTCTAAACTAACATTATTTCTATGCACACATGCGGTAATAGCCGCTCTGCAGCCTATAAACGGTAAACAATGTGGAGAGCTGCTGAGTGGCATGTAAACCTGATGAGGGGCCTGTAAGTCACAAGCTACAGCCCCTCTACACAAGTTCAGAACAGAAAGGATCAGCCAACCGCAATACCTGAAGTGGTAGTACCTAAGGACAGCTTGGTTCCTTGGCAACACACTGAAAAGGCCTTCACACCCCTGACCCTGGCTGTCTGCAGGACACACCTGAAATAATTCCCACCCACCCGTGTCAGTCTTCCTCCTTTGCCTTCCCACTGCTTAACCACAATTCTAGCAGCACAGCTCAGTTCACCAGAAAACAAAACATGAAAGCAATTACAATTAATCACCTTTAACCTTCCTAACCATAGAATAATTCATCAATGCTGAAAACTCTTGCCTTTGAGGTAAGTCTGTCTGCTTGTGCATAGCTACCTAGGTGTGAGCAGGGGTTATCTTGAGTGTATATCCCCCTTACCCTGACTAGAAGCAACGGTCCCAATTTGGACAAAGGTACCTAACCCTGCCAAGTAGAGAACCCATTTCTAACAATAAAGTAACATGTCATAAATCGAAATATTCATGTGCGGCAAAAGGATCTAACACTGCTATTAACAATTTGGCCTTAGTAGCTAGCCCGCCACATAACTCAACCCTAGGGAGGAATATAGGGGTAAACATGGACTCCAATCTTTCAATCATAATCAGATTGGGTTTGTCCAATGGGTCAAAACTACAAAATGTGTCACTTCATTCCGTCATATTGGCTATGAAGATGGCTCTACCCACATTGCCTGAAATTCTTGGCCTGCACCACTTTCGGGAAGTGTTAGCCCCCCTTCCCTGACGCCCCCCCGCCCCCCAATGGTTGGGTCTTGTTGCTCTCCTAACCTGAGCACAGTTATCTTGCAGAGCTGCCAAGTTTTCCGGGTCCATCCGTGTTGTGCTGCTCCAGTCCACGTTTTTTCCTGGAATTCTAGGACTTGTAGTCTTGTTTATTTCATTATAAAACAGGAATACACGTCCCATAATTCAGAGGAAAAAACCTGGACTGGCGCTGCACATCACACAATGACCGCAGAAACTTGGCAGCTATGACTAAGACTCACAGGCAAAGTAGAAGCACCCCGGAGCAACACACAGTAAAGATTGTACTAGAAATTCGCACAAGTGAGACCCCATTACGAGCCTGGTGAAGAATGAGAGCTCCTGCTGTGAATGGTGTACCGTCTACGAGGGGAGACCCATCTATCAGCAGGGACGCAACAACTGCACCCGGGTGTGATTGATTCGAAGTTATCTCACTGTGACCAATGAAGAGTGGCCCTCATTGGGCTCTCTTGGTAAAGTTCATAATAAATTGTAGCGTATGACCTCCCCTATGTGAGTGACTTCGCACGTGATTGTATGGATGTGTGTGTGTGCAAGTTGTGACAGCCTTAGGGCCGCGCCTTCCCAGCAGCAGAATCCTGTGGAATGAACACCTGTGACGTGCCATGCAATCCACTGTGACGTCACTAGGTCGAGGCCAGCACCAGCAGGGGAATCCTGTGGATAGAACACCTGTGAGGCGCCAGGCCCTTCGCTGTGATGTCACAAGGTCCAGCCTAGACCCAGCAGGGGAATCCTGTGGATGGAAAACCTGTGAGGTGCCAGGCCCTTCACTGATGTCACGAGATCCAGCCTAGCACCAGCAGGGGAATCCTGTGGATGGAACACCTGTGAGGTGCCAGGCCCTCCACTGTGACGTCAGGAGGCCCAGCCTAGCACCATCAGGGGAATCCTGTGGATGGAACACCTGTGACGTGCCAGGCCCTGCACTGTGATGTCACGAGGTTCAGGCCAGCACCAGCAGGGGAATCCTGTGGATGGAACACATGTGACGTGCCAGTCCCTCCACTGTGATGTCACAAGGTCGAGGCTAAGTGCAGAGGGGAGGCTTCCGCCTCAGCAGAGACAAGGAGAGGCCACTGTGGGGGGAGAAGGTCGGGCAAGATTAGATCGTCTTTGAGGCTCGTCGCAGGATCCTTTTGTGATTAAATAGATGTTTTTTTTTAGGTGATTGAATTAAAACCGTGCCTCGCCTGCTCTCCCCCCCTTACACTGCAACACCTGTCATCGCCCATAAACCGGTGATGCATGATGACAGGTTGAAGTTTTCTATTGTGACGTGTCCGTGGTATACAATGGTGGTAACCAGGCAGCCTCGGCATTGCACTCATGAGCACCGGACGGAGAGGACCACTGATGAAGGCTGGAGCCGAGGCCACCGAGAGGGAGAGACCGAGGGGCCGGGGCCTCACAGGCTCCAAAAAGAAATGGGTGGTGGGGCTGGGTGAAAGGGACGAGGTGACTCAGTATAGAAACCAAATGAAAACCGAACTTGAAACTGAACTGAAACGAAACTTTAAACTGACTTGATACTGGCTTGAAACTTCCCTTCCCTTTTCCTTTATCTTTCCCGTTTTTCCTTCTCTACCTTACATTCCTATCTCTCCTCTCATATCCCCTTCTCCCCCTTTCTTTTAAGTTCCCTTTTTCTCCATCACTCTTTAATCCTCTCCCCTTCTGTCAATCCCCTTCCCATTCAATTCATTCCGGTCCCAATCTGCACTCTATTCCACCTCAGCCAGTTAGATCACGGGCCTCACTTCTAGCGCGCGTTATCTTAATCGTCCCCTCCCGCCGTGCTTAATTACAAATTTAAAAATAGTATAGTGTATTAGACACACACACATAAAATCATCACACACGTAAATAATTGGTTGGTGGCAGCATAACTTACGTGGGGGGGGGGGGGGGCGCGGTCTCGTCGATGTCAAAACTGCCTTTATGGTGGCTGGCCGAATATCCAGTTAGCCAGTTGCGAATGGTTTCTATTGGCACCGACTGCTGGTGTTTCTGTTATGTAATCGTCAGAAGTGTAATGCATACAGTTGATTCCTGGTTCATCGTGTAACTTAAGGACTGATGCTCAGTTTGGTGTTTTTATTTAATATGTAGAAATTCAATGTTTTCCTCCAATGGTCATGTATAGTTTAATACACATTCCGCAACTGGATTAAGAAAAAAACCACTAGTAACTGGTCAACTGGAAATTCTCCATTGCTGGTCTATCTAGTTATCTTGTTCTCTGTTAAATGGACCATCAAGAAATGTGTTCAAACTGGTCTTAAATTCCCACCACAGGTCATCAAACATTGGGCACGCTAGCAACTCGTTGTTACTGATTTTTTTTTTTTAAAGAGGCAGGCGTGGTGGGGGTAAAGGACTGAAGTTGGTGGCCCCATTAAAGATAAGCTGCCCTCCCATGTTTTACGGCTCCATGTGGCTTTCTACCAGTGACAGAGGTGCTCTCGCCCCCGGCAACAGTTTCCCAAACGATGTCATTGAAATGCCACGGTCAGCAAACGCCATAAACGCCCGCTTTATGTGGCGTGAGTTTACCTTTGACAGAATGCAGCGATGCCACCTGGGGTGTGAGCGGCGCCGAGGTGTTTGAGGGACGGGTTCCCACCGTCTGCTCTCTCAGGCTGGTCCCTTCCCACCTCTGGGGGAAGCGTCGTCCAGTGCACCCCACGCTTTTACCTGGCGTGCCCAGTGAGGTTAGGGGCACGTCGCTTACTGACTTCCAGGGTGGGATTGCCGGCACCTTGTTTACATGTGGTAGGCTACGGGCATGTCATTTACCTGCGGTGAGGTAGGTTACCGGCAGCGACGGTGAGGTTACCGGCACATCATTTACAAAGGGTGCGGTAACTGGCCCATTACCCGGCCGTCATTTACCCTTGGTGCCTGGTGGTGTTACCACGTCAGTTTGGCCAATCACTGGTGACATTGCCTTACAGCAGCCAACACCATGCGCGGCACCATCCAGCTGGAGTAGCCAATCCTGGCGTGGCGTTAGCAGCGCCACTGCGCCAAGATTGGCTAAAGAGCAGACTGATATCTGCCCATTATTTCACCCGGGGCCCCAGCTCCATGCCTATGTCCAACATTACTGTAGAGGGGAGGGGGGAAGAGGTCTCAAAAGTGCGCGTGCGCGGGCCAGTCAAAATCCTGACTACTCCGGCCTTTTGCATGCGCACAGATCTGCTGTGCTGCCTGCTGCCTGCCTGCCTGGCTGTCACTCTGATACAGCCCCGCCCCCCACGCCGCCGGCCCATTTCCCTAATGTAGTCCCGATCCTGTCGGGCTTTTCCGGGGCCTGAGTGCGCTCTTGTTTCACTTTTAATTTATGTACAGTGCACTGTGCAAATACTTTTTTTATTCAGTGCGGTCGGTCGGCGGTCGTTCAGGCTAGGGGGGCAACGCCCCAACGCCCCTAATGGACGCACCGCCACTGTCCACTGTACGAGGAGTCTGAGAAGTTGGTATATCTTCTCCCTCCTCTCTGGCCACCTCGATAACCTCCTCTGCCTCTGTAGAAAAAACGCCCCTGAGTATCCTGCTTAAAATAATCCTCACTAGAGTTGATTCTAAGTTTGTATTGCCAATGCATTAATTGCAATACCATCCACCATTCCTCACTAGAGTTGATTCTAAGTTTGTATTGCCAATGCATTAATTGCAATACCATCCACCATTTTGGTTGAATTTTATGCAGTTCACAAATGTAAGATGTGCTAAATAAATATGCACCGAATATATTGCCTTTTTTTTCGTCTGTTGAGCAACATTGATGTCCTTGATAGAATGAAAGTATTTCACTGAGAATAACAAGTACCATTTTGAGATTTTTCCTATTGTCTATATCAGACTCCGACCATTTATACATGTACCTGTTTGATTGACCTAGGTCAAGGAGTTCTTAGGGTCTACCCCGTTGTAACTCACTACTCTATGTGCAAGAGCTGTCTTGCGAGGGTCTTTTCTTTCTATTAATTTCCTGATATTCATGTACCATTTTCAATTGAGGGCTCTATCATGCTTCAATCTGAAACCCTCTCTTACACTGAGGATCACATTAGAGAACTAATCGGGGAAGACACCGGTTCAGCTTTTCTCTCAACCAATACCACCACAGTTGATTTTTCACTCAATGAGAAAATCAATAAACTCGAACGCCTCGAGAAGAAATTAGTGCGCACCAAACTACATGGCCACCTGCTCACTGGATATCTTAGGGCAAACGTCATACCCACGGGATTGCAAGTCCGCAATGAGCCGGCAATCTTTGTGGATGATCCAAAATTCAAGGAGGGCTTTAGTTTTGTGGCGAATAACTGTTCCCGCCATTGGATGGTGCTAGGAGTCGAGACCGCGAGAAACCAGGTGGAACAGTTAAGCAAAGAAATTGCAGAACTAAAGGAGGAGATTGCCAGTCATTCAGCGTTTGCGAGTGCGAAGGATACTCTTGATCGCCTCAACAAAACATTGAAAGACTTTGATGTTGAAACTCAGAATAAAAAACTGGAAAAATTAGCAAAGGACATACAATATTATAACAAGAAAAAGACTTACCCCTATCTAGTTGAGGATTATTTTAAGCAGGATACTCAGGGGCGTTTTTTCTACAGAGGCAGAGGAGGTTATCGAGGTGGCCAGAGAGGAGGGAGAAGATATACCAACGCGTGCGGATGGGAGGCCGGTCTTTCCAGTTTATGGCGGCCAGGTTGTGGAATGAGCTCCCTCTATCACTCCGCAAGGCTAATAATCTTCTGGCCTTTAGAAAGGAGCTCAAGACGCTCCTATTCTCCACCTAACCAGTGGGCCTACAGTGTTTCTGCCGCTGGGTTTTTTCTTGGTTGTGTTCAGGACTCTCTGCCAAAGCGCCGGGACACCCGTTCTGGGTAGCCGTGCGCTCAAGAAATACAGTTCTAACATAACATAACATAACATAACTTCTCAGACTCCTCGTACAGTGGAGGAAGTGACAACGAGACGGCAGGACCAAGCAACTATCAAAACCAAGAGCAATGGTACCAACCAGCACAGGATCCCTCCAACAGACAACAACAGCCTTTTTTAGAGAACGACTCATGGAGACCCCCCCGAGGGAGAGGTGGTGGATGGAACAGACGATCGAACAGAGGTCAAGGTCCTCAGAACTGGGACGACTCGAGGCAGCAAGGCTACAACAACACCAGCAAGCAGGTGAGATTCCAACAGGCCAACCACGGGGAAATCAACACACGGAGGAAGACTTACCGCTGGTAACCAGACCAAGCCCCATCATGAACTTATCTCAGCAGATACTCTCTCCAGCAGAGACAGCAGTCCTGAGTAAGGGCCTCTCTTTCGTACCAACTTCCCAAGGGAACCTTTTCACTATCAAAACAGAATTGACCAGGTTCTTTCGGAAGGTCCGCCTACGAGGCTATTTTTTGAATAAACCATTCACCCAATTAAGATCGTTTACCCAACTACGGCCGCCCTCCACCTTTACACCCTACACTGCCATGACTAACCACCGTATTCTGACGTACGAAAGCCTTGTGATGAACGACGTACTTAAGATGTGGAAGGAGAGGCCTTACATAAGACACAACATCTCCAAGAACGAAAGGGCAGCGCTGGAAGACCTTAGAAACAACAAATCGCTGGTCATCAAGCCGGCGGATAAAGGCGGAGCAATCGTCATTATGGGGACGGAGGACTACAAACAGGAAATATACTCACAGTTGAGAGACAATGTGAGCTACAGGCGCCTGACAACCAACCCCACCAACGAGATCAGACGGCAGATCGTCGCGATCACGACCAAAGCAAAGGAAGCTGGTTTCCTCTCTGAGAAAGAATATGCTTATCTTAACGTGGATCAACCACGTATACCAACAATTTATGTTTTACCTAAAGTTCACAAGAACCCCACCAAACCACCAGGAAGACCGATTATATCGGGATGTGGGTCCATCCTCGAACCCCTCTGTAAGTACATAGATGTGTTCCTGAAGCCTCTGGCAGAAGCCACTGACACTTATTTGAGAGACACGATGCAGGTGATTAACCTGATAGACCAACGTCCTTTTGACAAACAGAAACAGTTATTGGTAACTATGGACATCGTGTCCCTATACACGAGCATTCCCCAAGAACCAGCCTTGATAACCATACGAAGGGCTTTGGAATCCCGTCCACAACCAGCAGAAGTCCCAACCGAATTCATCTCTGATTTACTTGAGATAGCTATGACAAAAAACTTCTTCTTATTCCAAGATGACTTTTTCATGCAGATGAAAGGAGTAGCTATGGGGGCGGCCTTTGCCCCAGATCTGGCAATACTCTATATGAACGAATACGAACAACATAGGGTCCTTTGTTCCAACAACCCATACCATGAGAGAATTTTGGAATACCGTCGGTATATAGACGATATACTGATAATATGGGAGGGTGATAAGCAAGAATTGGAGGCCTTCACGCACTGGCTCAATGCTCAATCAAGTGACATCCAGTTTACCAGCACTTGCAGTAACGAATCCATTGACTTTCTAGATGTAACCATTAAGGAAAGTGAAGGAATCCTTTTTACCACCCTGTATAGAAAACCGACAGAAAGAAACACCCTGCTGCAGTACTCCAGCCATCACACCCGGGCCCTTCGGGACAACCTACCATTCGGACAATTCCTCAGGATTCGGAGGAACTGCACGATGAAAGATGACTATTTTCATGAATCTGATGAACTGATCCTCCGACTCATTGAAAGAGGATACCCGAAGAGGCTGGTCAAGAGAGCTCGGAAAAGGGCATGGTTTAGCGATAGAGAATCTTTGCTGACACCAAAGGTGCGCCAACCGCTGGATGACAGGATGATCTGTGTTACCACCTACTGCTATAAAAGCAATGCAGTACGCAGGATAGTGAACAAATACTGGAATATTGTATCAAAGACTCTCCAGATGCCCAATCCACCAATGCATGCTTTCAGGAAAGCAAAGAGCATCAGAGACTCTGTAGTACGCTCCATGTTAGACAGCCCGACTGCCCCCACAATACAATCAATGTGGAACCTTCCTGCCATCCTGGGAAACCATAAATGCGGAAGCTGTAAGGCCTGTCAACTGTGCCTAGAGACTGGAACAGTAACACACAACGGTCTGTCTGTGCCCTTGAAAACCTTCACGAATTGCAACACCGAGGGAGTGATTTATGCTATCTTCTGCCCCTGCGGTTTGATATACATAGGCCAGACCAAACAAAAGATAAAGAACCATGTGCTACAACATTGCAGCAGAATAAGGTGCAAAACGGTGGGAGCCCCCCTTGTAGAGCATTTCCAGGAGCACTCACATACACCTGAATCAATCAAGTGGGTGGTCATTGAGAAAATTACACTGGGCCCACGGGGTGGTAATCTCAACTCTATCCTCAATGTGCGTGAATGCAAATGGATGCAATATTTTGACTCTGTGCAAAGGGGCCTTAATGAACTGGAAACCACTTTCTCCCAGATGGCCCGCCTAGATCCGGATTGAACTAGCAACTGTATGCCTTAGTGTAGGCTGTAATGATGGCTTTTTTACTTTATTGATATGTACACTATGGCACGCTGGGCCAATCAATATCACAGAAGGATGTGTGTATGTATTGGTTTCTTGCACTTGACCAAATGTATGTATTAACAATGTGCACACCTGATGAATTGATGTCCTGGCTCTGGTTATGTTGAAATACCAGTCGACTGTAAAAACAAGCCTCTTATATGTTTCCTCTACTGGTAACCCATATGACAACGTAAGGGACTACAAGGACAGTACTGTATACCACTTCCGCACCTTAATGATGACACTGAGACGTGTCTCCCTCAGTGGTTTACGTGGATATTTCACCTATAAACTGTGTTTTGAATCTGTTCAGGTGAAAAATTGGTTACGTACAATTTTTGCTTTTGTCTCACTTGCCTTCCATGTGAAAATTGCAGTTATGTCATATGTATACAACGGAATGTATTATGCTACTTGCCGGGACACACTTGTTTAGTAAGTAACCTACCGACCCTATTCTCTCCGTTTTTGAATGCACCTAAGTTTCTTGGTTCAGAAACGGTCCCCGGTTAACGAACAACAACTCTTCTTCCCTATTCCCTGGGCTACTCGTGGCTGATTGGCCAGAGCAGGTCGAGCCCCCTAGCAGCATTTAGCGCCGGCACCTCGCGGCGGCTCCCCACACTGCTGACAGCCAGAGGAGAGGAAAGAGACAGACTAGCGCTGCGAGTAATCAGGTGAGCCCTGGCCACATCCCCTCCTAGCGCGCTTGCGAAAACATTCTAAAAATGACGGAGAGCCTCTCCCGCTGAAGTAAACTTTTAAACGCATCACCAACAGTCGTGCCTTAAATGTACCACGACGGGTGGAGCGAGCCAATGCCCCTCCTGACACTGTCCTCACCGGGTCGGGCGCTCCGGACCAACCCGGACCTAATCCCTACACCGCGCGTGTCATCAAATCCCCTTTGACTTTGGGCACTCTAACATAGATTTACCCGAAGCAATGACTCTTTCATTTTAGACGCTGTAAATCGCGCTTGTTACGAAGCCTTTCCCTGTGACGTTAACGATGTTCCACGCGAATCATTTTACCTTTAGAGACCTTTGGCCCCTGTGACTTTTTTGGCGCGCTAACACTGATCGACTTCTACTACTTAGTGTTATGCCCTATTTTACTTCCACAGACACACGGCGTTCCACCACGGACCGGCTGGTCCAGTGGACAACAGAATTCCACACATCTGAACTATTTCATGAAAAGCTCCCAGTAAGTTCTCCCCTTTTACAATTTTGATTGTATTGTTACTCTGGTGCTGTATCCCAGCTGGGCCAGCCCACTGTACTTATACCGCCTTTAATTAATTACAGACCTCACGTACAACAAAGGAACCTTGGAAGGTCCCCAGGCTGTAGGCCCAAATGGGCCTCATGCGAAGTAGGTAACATTTCACATAATTTCGAGTGCATTAATTACTATATGGGAGTATGAGATACATTCATTATTTTCGTATTATTTATAGGCGCTCCTGTTATATACACCCTCACGTCCTGATGAAGACCCCATCCTGAGGTTCTGAATTACCCGTACCTGTCAGGGGTCGAAACGTCGACTATTGTTACTTTTCACTGTTCCAAACATAGGACTAAATAATGGATAACTACGGAACCTATGTTTGAGATAGCTTTTGGAACCTTTAGATCTGTACATAGGCTGTAAAGGCTTTTCATTTCTCACTGTGATTTTAACTCAGTCACACCACCTTTACCCGGTCCCCACCTTCACCCCCACTTACCCATCCCTTCTAAATACCCTTTCTCTATGCACCTTCAGCGCACTGACACGTTCTTGAATTTACTCAATATATAGAAATGTGTTGATTCTAAGTTTGTATTGCCAATGCATTAATTGCAATACCATCCACCATTTTGGTTGAATTTTATGCAGTTCACAAATGTAAGATGTGCTAAATAAATATGCACCGAATATATTGCCTTTTTTTTCGTCTGTTGAGCAACATTGATGTCCTTGATAGAATGAAAGTATTTCACTGAGAATAACAAGTACCATTTTGAGATTTTTCCTATTGTCTATATCAGACTCCGACCATTTATACATGTACCTGTTTGATTGACCTAGGTCAAGGAGTTCTTAGGGTCTACCCCGTTGTAACTCACTACTGCAAGGGAAGACAAAAAACCTCATCAATTGCTTACATTGGAAGAGGGTAAGAGGCATCTTGGTTGATGCTTGGTGATTTCAATGGCAGGATGTTCGTGAGTGTGTTGCAAGGAGGACTTCCACCTGTTGTGGACAACTCTTCTCCTTTGAAACCATCTCAAGAGGAAAGCAACTCAGAAGCTTCCAACCTTCAGAAGGACTGCCAGGGAGTGATCCAGGTTAATCAGGATCTAGGTAGGGTAAATCCACATGGGCAATGTTCTCATTGACAATAAATGGTGGAATCACAGTCAATGGACGGGCAGCAACAGTATCAGATCCCTCCATCATGAGTGCATGAGAGGCAAGGGAGGGATACCTAAGGGGAATGATGACAATGAGGACCGGTTCCAGGCAACAGACACAGTAGGCACAAGTGGCAGCTCCTCCGCTAAGGTGGAGTAGCGTCACCTCACTGATTTTTAGCAGTGAAATAAAGGTAAAATAAAATGATAACTCAATGTTATTATCATTTTTTTTTCCTGGTGCAGCAGCTTTGCGGGGCGGGGCTCCTCCAATGACAGAGGAGCAGGAGGCGGGGTGGCTTGCCCACTCCAAGTGCGCATGAATGTTTGGCTGGCCATCTTGGACCGACCATACATTCATGTGCACTCTGCATGCACTACAGCCTGGGTTGAGAACATGCCCAGTCTCCCATTTCCTGGCTGAGTGTCAAACCAATCACTCAGGCCAATCACATGCTGCTTTGCAGCATTGTGATTTGTCAGGAGAGCCTGGGTGCTTCCTGTTCTGTTCCGGGCACAAGGAGAGATGTGGCTTACGGTAAGTGTTTTTGTCTTTTTTATTTTAGACTCCCCCACCACTCCCCTGCCTCCCACCCTGCCACTCAAGGTCTGTGCCACCCGCCACTGGTAACCACACTGAGTACACTCAAGACAGTCAAGAGAAGTCCTGCACACAAGGGGATGTAAGGCTGGTTGTACCCATATTCCTGATAGTAGGACTTTTGGAATCACCATAGAAGCCCGCTTTTATCGGCAGGAAACTGCCGCTAAAGCGGCGATCATGGGCTTGATAATTTGCCCTTGTGAATTCCCATAGAAGCCCAGGTTAGCACCTGGGCTTCTATGGGAATTCACAAGGGCATATTATCAAGCCCATTATCGCTGCTAGTTAACACCTGGGCTTCTATGAGAATTCACAGGGGCATATTATCAAGCCCATGATCGCCGCTTTAGCGGCAGTTTACTGCCGATAAAAGCGGCGACAATGTATCACCCTTTCTTGATAATATGGCCCCATATGCAAATGAACAGTGATTTGTGACCGACATAAACTGATGTACAGCTAGCAGAAAAGTAAACTGAGAGTTGCGTTAGTAACATCATTGGTTACCGTTAAATGTGGCTGCCATGAAACCCCGAATCATTTGTGAAATCTTCACCAAGCCCTGGATTTTTACCTGAAAGTACTCTTCATTCTGTCTTTTTTTCTCATAATTATTATAAAGGTAAACTCAAACCCTTAGCCCCAGATTGCTGTTCTCTGCACAACCAGGAAAGACTGGGGGTGTAACATGTGATATCACGAGACCATTTGCAGCTATTGGCTAATTCGTGCTCGGGATGTGGGCAGCCGCAGTGATGCACCATCGCTCCGTCCATTTCGCTTGTTGCGGGAGCAGAAGTGAACTGAGGGTAAAATGGAGCCAAGCAAGGTTCTCTAGCCTCCGTGCACAGTGTCCCTTTGTATCCCTAGGTGTAACCAAAGGAGCTTAAGAATGTTTTGTTTGCCCCAGAGCCCCCTTCCTGTTGCAAGTTGAACTCTATGCAACCAATTCCTATGGCAAAGTGCCTTAAACATTCAAAGCGCTTTGCATAATAACCAGGGCCCCTTCATTAAGGCGACAAAGGGCTGTAGAGGTGGGCTCACCACCGGAGACCCTCTGCCTTTCAAAGGGGTACATTCTTGTGAAAATGAACCCAGAAAAAGCTGAATGACTTAGTCCACATGACACAAACGTGTCAAGCTCGGTGCTTACAGGTCAAGCTCAAGGTAGAAAGTAGTATCCTAAACACGTCACTGGATAAAAACGCTAACAAAAAAGTTTAAGCAGCTTGTAGGCTGATTTTGATTGTAAATTCATAACTACTCCTGGGAGCCCATATGTGGAAGCATCTAGGAGGCTCATTTTAATATCAGAAGCGTCGGGTGCTCTATTTATTCCTGGACATTATTCACCATGTGATATGGACGAAGGGAGGATGTAAAGCGGTGAAAGACTCCAGCATTTTAGCCAAAACAAAGGGTCTCCCTTTAAATCAGGGAGGGGTGGTGTCATTTAGCTGAGAAACGATTTCGTTTTCCTGGCACAAGAAAACCTGCAGTGTTGACCTGAGGTCGGATTCTGCCTATAACGAATTAATGTTTTTCTTTTTTGAGCAAATGCACAGAACATGCATCCCCTGAAACAACTCCTCAGCACCCCCTAACCTCCCCACCCAGACCCCCGCTTTTTGTCATTGGCCTCTAGTGAACCTTTGACCAGTAGTGCCTTATAGGGCAGGAAACCAATATGCTTCTGTTTCTAAACTCTGACCTTTGTTCCTGTCTCCCTTGGAAGGGATGTTGAGGGGGTGGGGTAGAGGGGACACATCTCTCATTGGAGGGTCGGCTAGAAGTTTCACACATGGGGTCTCTTTGATAGCCGCGGAAGGGGAGGGTTTAAGAATTGTAAATATTTTGGGTGAACATGAATATGACTTTGAAGTCTTGTATGTTTTTTTTTATTATTTGTTTTTGATTGGGTTGGAACTTTACAGTCACAGCTGATTAAAACTGTAGTGTTCCATTTATTAAGCACCTTTGTCGAAAAAGAGGCACTCAGTTGGATACTAACTTGTCATATTTTATATTCATTCCGCTACACATTCAGTTTTTTCAGAAGTTACTAAAGAAATAGCTTCAAAACAGGTTTCCCTTCAAATTACACAAAAAGTAAATAATCTGTTCTAAAGTTTTCAGTCACCCTGCCCTGCCAAATTCCAGCTCTGAAACAGATGCAGCTACATTAATCATTGTACAAAAACCCCCGACCGATAGCCTGGCAATATTAATGGTGAAAGCTTTTGGGGATGTTCGTCCTCTAATTCAATATAATAGTGTGCGGTAAAATCAAGGTGTTCAAGTTTCCCTCGGTGAGACACGACTTCCCCATCCATAGTTCTACCTGTCGAACCGTGGAACAAGACAGTAGGAGTGATTTTCCCTGTTCAAAGCCTGCAGATCTGGCGTCTTACACTTTTTTCCTGCACACATTTCACAGCCTTTCACCTGAAAAAATTTGTCCCCAGAGGTGTGTGCAGAATTTGTACACAAATAATAATCCTGTTTGTGCAAACACGTTTACTTTACACCCGAGCCTGGATTACAGGCCCAAGTATAACAGAGTCCTTGGACTTTATTGTCGGTTATTCCCCAACTCTCCAATTAAGTCAACTAGGGCATAATGGGGTGTGACCCCCACGTCAAGCCCCCATTACTCGTATATACACAAACAAAACACACATTTGTTTCCCATGAAAATCGCAACCATTGCTAAAATGCCCTTTTCCTGTCAGGCAACAACAAGTGACATCACATCCGGTAAGGCTACGCCATACCATACTTGCCTGAAGAGACGCCTCCCATCTTTAATACAACAAAATGCACGGTGTGAGGAAGTGGCATCGCTCGCCCTTACGCCTCCATGACATCAGAGTTGAACCCTTATCCCACTCTTAGCCTCTCTCTATTGATGATCCTTCCTCCATGAATTCTGTTAGGAGTAAACAAGCGTTGGCAAAGCTAACTCAAGGGCATTGACGGGTGAATGATAGTTAAAGTAGAATTAGGGCTTTAAGTGGGATGAAAAAACTGATGGGTCTCTCAAAGGGGCGTGGCCAATGTAATTTGGGTGTGGCTTAAAAACATGTATGCTAAAAATCTGCGCTTAGCATAGTGCGCCGCCCAACTTGTATTTTGCTGTTTCTGTCAATGCATACAGACATATGACACAACAAGTAAGATCATACATACAACAAGTCAGGACTATTGGCTTAGTCAATGGTTGTTAGCTGCATAAGATAAATAAGCACCAACTATGGCTTGTAAATAATATTGAAAAAGCTTTGACTTAAAGCCCTGGTGACACCACGACAATGTTGCTGCTCTACTGTAGAATACAATGGTGAAGGTAACTCTTCTAAAAAGGATTGCATTTGGCTCTCTGGGTCTGATTAAACATATGGCTGAAAGGGAGGATATTTTGAATACCTGTTAGTTCAATGTAGAAGGACACAGCACTCCAGCTTGCCCTGCCTGGCCCGTGTCCTGCTGAGGGCCCCCACCCTTGTTCCGGCCCGGCTCTGACTGAAGAGAAACAATGTAACTTGTTAATTTGTTTCTCTTCAGTTCAGTCCCGGGTCAGCACGGAGGAGCTCGGGGCAGGCTGCAGACTGCACCTGCTTTCTCACACTCACAGCTCTTTACCGAAGAGCTGAGGGGGCCCCCTTCACCTACTGAAGTCTGGGGGCTGTGGGGGTGTTTGTTACGCCCCTGCTTGAGAGGTAGGTATTCTTGGTAAAGACCCTGTTTTGGAAGCCATAAGGCAGACAGGGATTACTGGATACCAACTGTGGAACCTGAAGTCATTTCCAACTTGTGTCCTACTATTTTGCATGGCCAAGTACAACCCTTTCTGGACTTGACTCTTAGGATAGCGAGTACTCTCACGTTTCTCCGGGAGGTAGCATGAGGGGCACAGGATAGTGATTCTAGTCAGGATACAAGCACTGATTTTCCATCATGCTATCTACCACGGGGTGATCTTTGATAAGCTTGTCCCCACAACAATTTTGGAAGAAGCATGAATCTGTCTCAGCTACATATTCTGGTGCCCCACAAATTAAATGCACAACCAATTTGTGCATATTACTTTGTCTTATCCCTGGTGGTGTAGTGATATGAAGTTAGTCTCTTAGACTCTCAAATGTGAGTAGTATGGTCTCAGTTGCTTAGACTCTCTCCTGTCCCCACCAGCAGAGGTCCATGGTAGTTGAAGGGTGTCTTCAGTAGGTACTAGCAGGCAGAAAGCAAGCAGGCTTCTAATCACAAGACAGACCCTCTGCTTCTCTAACAGAAAGCACAGACTTATTGTGTTGTCCCATCATCTCTGTAAGACAGGGTATCAGGAAATGGAACCAAGTGGGGTGGCTTGTTTCCCCCTTTCGTACACGTCTAGGCAGGAGATATCGAGCCACTGTATTAGTCTACAGTACTGGCTTGGGGTGGCTCGCTTTTCAAGTGTCCTTCCCAGGCTGCTTCACAGACACAACCTTTTTGTATAGTGATGCTTCTGACTGCAGGTAGTACAGGAGCATCCGTAACATGGGCACAATGAAGAGAGAGGTTTCTGCTCCCGCTATCATCAGCCTGCCAAAAGACAGGCTTGACCTAGAACCTTTTTTACCTTTCACATCAGAGGCTGCAACCCCACCTCACCCATCCATTAACTAAATGCTAATGCTCAGGATGAACAAGTTACCAGTCCTTGGTAACAAAAGTATTCTGCCCTATCTCCCTCCTCCTCACTTCCCTGTCTGGATCGACACCATTCAGCAACAGGACGGCAGAGAATATACTTCTAGTGTCTTGGAAAGCTATCCTTATCCTTCATCTTGTGCCAGCCCACACAAGAGGCATCCGATATTAATATGGCTCCCACTGGCTTCAGTGCACAGACTTGCTCACACACAGAGTCTTGCAACTGCTCATGTGCTACACGCACACCCACAAGCATTCTCACAGCATGTCAGTATGTCAGAGAAAAATTCTGGGAATTTATAACATACAAACTTTACAAATGAGGGCCCGTATGTCACACTGTTCGAATCACAGATGAAGAGGTCTGGTCACATGACTAAATTTAAAACACCATCACTGACACCCCTGCTTTTGCGTGCTATTTCCAAGATGCAGAAAGGAGTCCTCTGTCCATCATTGGGGCATGCTTGTGCCAAACCTTCAAGCAACAGAACAGATTCAGGACTTCGTGTTGTCAATGATTGGTCTAACTTTTTACTTAGATTAGAGTGACCCAAAATAACTGTCAAGATACCAGATACACTCGAATCTGGGATTCAAGGCAAAGCAACACACCTGTATACCATGCAGGGGGCATTCCATTCCCAGCACCTTCAGTCAGCTTTTTGGAGGTGGGTTGAGAGATCTGATTCTATGTTTTCTGCAGCTCTACAGCATGGAGTACACACCTCCTGACTCAACACAGATTGTCACTGTTGGACGCCCCAGCATCTCTATTGACAAGAACTACCAGCATTTGGGTGGTACTCGCTCAAAACCAGTTACAGCCAAGTAGCTCTAATACAAGCTACATTGGGTCATTATACCAGTGAATGCACTGTTCAAGCCTTGTAACCATTTTTTACTGCTTTCTTTCTTCTGTGATTCTCTAACTGATGAATGGGTGACTTACTACCAACGGTAGGCCATAAATACTTAGGGTTTTGGTCCATATCCTGATGAATGCCCCAAACTGATCGAGGTCATGACAGCTAGGGGTAAAAAACGTTGACAAGTCACCAGAGGCCTACGTTGTATTGAGTCCCTTCTGCACTGATTTTAATGATGCCATATTGAGATACTCATAAACAATAAAGATTCAACCATCCTCTACACATTTTAACCCTTATAAGTGCCATCACCTTAACCAACTAGGATGATTCCTTCTATAAACAAGTCTTTCTTCTTTTAAAGAGCTCTAAGGAGAGCCCACAGTTAAAGATTCCAGTGATTGTCATAGTGAGGAGGGGCACGAAAGGGAAGCATGCCACTTCATTCCGTGGTGGCCTTTGTCCTTCTAGAACACAAATAGTATCTATTACAATTATTCCACAGCTGATATTATGATTCTGCTACCTAACTGAATTCTCTGAGCCATAACTTAGTGTTAGTGTCAGCTTATTTGTTTGGAATTATTGCTTTGGTATGGAAGTTGTATCCTGACATTCCCCGCCCCCCTCCACTGTTGTGGAGAGGTGTGGTGCAGCGGCCAGGGCAGCTGACTTCAGAGCACAGCACAGTGGTCAAGGTTCGATCCCCGCACCAGCGGCATATCAGCTCAGCACCATGTGACTCTGGGCAATAGCTCACTTAATTTCCCCAACGGCCCGAATGCCTTGAGACCTGTTAGGGTGAGTAGATCGTGCTTTACAAATACCGCATTTGATTTGTGAGTCGAGACAGATCTTCTCAATCCATCCGTGTGGACAACAGCAGGCCTCCACAGTTAATTAAGTAGATAGGTCTGGCATAAATGTCAGATGATACTACATATTATACACACCCTGCCATTTGAATAAGTTGTGGCACTGGAAACCATTGTGTTTATTAGTTTTTAGAACATTTCCAAATAGTGTCGAACTTGGCATTTGATGAGGAAAAGGTCTGGCGCAATGTTATTTCGCTAAATATTTTAATAAATTTTCTGCTTTTTGGTCATGTGTAACATTTGCATTAAATTTACCACATGCATGATGGGCACTTTCGATTACACAGATGCTGAAAGGATGATATGTAACGATGGATAAAACACACAAATGGGAAGGGAGTCCCTACACAATCCTCATCCAGCAAAAGACCCACTAAAGTTTCCTTAGAGATCCTCAACACATATAACCCATTGCTCTGTGACCATGAGATAGGACAATTTTTATAGATTCCATAAAACACCTCAATGCTGTGCCTTTTTTATGATTTATGATTATTTATACGATGGTTTTAAATGACAGAAGCCATACGTTTTTGAATGATTAACCACATGGCTGCTGGCAGTTTTCCCTTCCTATGCTGGAAATTGATAAAGTCCATAAATCATGACGAGCTCAGCTCGTCATCAGCACAGCTCAACCGTGCATCATGACGAGCTGAGCTCGTCATGAGCATGGAAAGGGTTAAGAAACTATAGCCCAATGAACAGCTTTAACTATTGTTATAATTTGAGTCTAACAACAGGATGGATTGTATCGAGAAAGATTCATTTAGTTCTGCCTCAGCCTAAGGAACATCAAGCAATCAATCAATCATATTATTTGTAAAGCGCACTACTCACCTGTGAGGGTCTCAAGGCGCTGGGGTGGGGAATGCTGCTACTGCTCGAAAAGCCAGGTCTTGAGGAGTTTTCTGAAGGTCAGCAGGTCTTGGGTCTGCTGTAGGTAGATGGGGAGGGTGTTCCAGGTCTTTGCAGCTCTTTTTACCTTGTACCAAGCATCCACAGAGAATGAAGTTGTTACTATATGGCTATTGGCCACACCACTTTTAACTTACACCCGGACTTGCACAGAGAGCTTTTCAGTCTGAATCTCTACTGCTGTGCTGATCTACATTTGATAGAGGCAGATATGATGAGTGGTGGGATCATGGAGTTCTTGCAAAGCTCACAGAGCAGGCCTGCCTAATCACCCTTGCTGAAGCTTTGGTGAGCACTGTGTCCAAGTCTGGCATTTTCAGTGTCTCTCTCCCTTGCAGCAGCATGCAGCTAGCTTTCCTCGGGCTTGGTTCATGTCCTCTCCTGAGTCATGCTGTTATTTAGCCATTGCTCATTAATGCCTGCTGGGAATGAGTTGGAGAACTTAATAGGTTGTTCTGCAACAGTGGGACCAAACGGGTAACTGCAGTGAATAATAAAAGTTTGTCTTGTGTCCGGCTTCAGTGCCTTGAATGCAGTGGTAGAAAGACCATGAACGTTATCCTGAGGGAAACTAGTTGGAGTCAGCGGCTAGACCACCACCCGAAACCTGCTTTTGCAGACATAGGAGTGGCCATCTTGGATGAGAACCCAGATCACATTCATTGCAGTGACAGAAACTTTAAATGTCATAACAGGCTTTCCCCTATAAAGTTACTGCTTGTTCACCACAAAATCTAGTTCAATGTATTCACCTTCATATAGTGATCATAATAAGTTCCAAATAAAAAGAATAATGAGAATGATGTTGTAGCGTGCATTGCGTCAAAGGATCTTTCCTAACATGGAAATCATCTTTCTGACTCTCCCTTCACACTGCAGACAATTCTTTATCAACTCATCTTTGAGCAATAGAAAACCTCTGTCAGCATTTCAGATATATAGTGCCACTCAATTGTTGGTAATCCCCTGGAAGAACATATTGCCACCTTAGTTCATTCTGCAGTGAATGGTCAATGGTGCTGAGCATTTAAGTCATTTTTGAGCACCCCACCTAGCTGCCTTTGATTGCTGTACTTGAGTATTAGACACTACTGCTGTTAGGTCAAGTGCAACCTGCACCCTGTTCCCTGTTGTTTTTTGAGTGATAAATTCTCTTCACCCCTGTGAATCCATCATCAGCTCCATGCTTCTTTTGAGTGTTCTCTCATATATTTCCTCATATATCAGTGTACCTATTGGACTGCTTTGCTACTCCTTACTACTGTGGCCTGTGCTATCTCATAATCCATTTCGGGTGAGTTCTAACTGGCTCTGCTGGTTATTAATTTAATTGTTACCCTCATTATTAGTCATGCAAATAGTTTCTAGAAAATTACATCTGTTATTTTTGTGTTTTCTGATCATGCACGCCTTTGTGTGCGACCCACTTACTATTTACCACTGTAGTGTCATTGGGTCTAGTTGCCCTTGATAGGTGAGTTCCTACAAAACAGAAAGCATTTTAATGTAATCATTCTCATGAATACTTGTTAATGCAATCTCTCTCTCTCTCTCTCTCCCCACTGTTGCCCATTCAGTAAATCTTCTGGACAACTCTTGCCTGTTAATCCATTGCTACCCCTGTTTCCCTTGCCACTGGATATAATTGACGCCTCCCTTCTTTAATTCCATTAATGTTTTTAAGAACAATTCGGAATATTCCTCTGCTCCTCTTTTGTACTTCTTTAACTTTGTATGATGGGGTTTATGTATCTTTTTCTAATGAAACCCTTCAGGCTTTGCTGATATTTAATCTAATTATTGCCTGTTCTTTCATGCAACTTATTTTCTACCTGCTTGCATTGTCTGTCTATGCTCATCTATAATTGCTCCATATTGCTGAATTTAAACCTATTGCACCTGATGGAGCGAGGTGGAGAAACAAAATTTTGTACACCCCTCATAAAGTCTTTTCCTCATAACTGTAACCTTTATTAATTGTGTGGTGTGGAAAGTATTAATCAACGTAGTATAGAATGCACACACAAATACAGGTGGGAATACTAATCTGCTTGCATGAAGAACTATAACTAACTAATTCAGTAATGTCGTCAAGTTGTTTGCAAATGCAAAGCTTTAAATGAAACAAAAGTGGCATAAATGTGCTTTCTGTTTATGTGTTTTGTGGCATTGACATGGAGATAAATGAGCATATCACACATATGTGTTGCTTATTTTGCTAGTTAACAACTAACAGGGAAATCTTTAGTACGGGGGAGGTAAACAGAAGGGCTATATTTCAATAATTAACATTTATTTGTGCTTGTTACTTTGATAGTTCCCATTCTGGCTCGTGGGCCTACTAAAACATGGAAGCTTTTGATTACTGTGACAGTGAAAGATACTGCGCACGCGCGGCTGATACCAAGAATGAATGTGAGCTGCCTGTGCATGAACGAAAGGGGTTCAAGGACGACTTGCCCTGGAAGTCGTGATGACTGCCAAAAGAATGAACATTTGAGCTACTGATCATGGGAAAGGTTCATGTAGTTGAGGATGGGACTAGGCCAAAGACTTTCTCAAACAAAGGACTCTTTAAAATTGAGCTGATCCAACGGAAATTGAATGTTAGGATGATGAGGTGATGCTCATCCACCCTCAAATGAGCCAATCAGAACTTGAGTTTGTGCTGATAGTTACTTTTGTAGATAGATAAAGTAAGTGAAAAAGGTATAAAAAGGTCAAATTTTCCTTAAGAAAAAACTCTCTTCCGATTTCCTCCTGAGATGCTGTTGGTATGCTGATTTTCCTGAGGTGTAAGATTTTCTTGAATAAATGTTTTATTTCTTTGAGTGAGAACTGAGCTTTAGATGAGGTTATTAGTTAGAGAAGTTATGAGAAAATGAATTTTGGGAACTATCTGTCTTTTGCTAATAGTTGTGTTCTGACATCTAAATAATAATGTCTATTTTCTGAATTTCTGAAATAAAATTAATATAACTGTTTGAGATAAAACTTACTTCTTTAAAGTAAAATTTTGAATAAAGAAAATAAATAAAGCGAATAAACTGTTAGACATGCTAAACTTTGCTTTTAATAAAAATTAGATAAATGGAGAATTAAGCCGGTCTTGTATTTTCCTACGCCTAATTTTTTACTAGCAGATTCATCGATCCTAACGGTGGTGTGTCTGAATAAAATGTCTTGTTGATAAGAACCATGGTAAAATGCATTTAAACTGCAGGTGTAAATAGTATAAATATTTAGGGGCAGATTTATGTGGGACTTGCACGACTTTTGCGCCGCCGTTGCGTCACTTATGTGACGCAGCGGCGGCGTAAACCCTGCGCCACGTTGCAACATACTGACATCGTGATGCATCTATGGAGATGCGTCACGCTGTAAGGCCCTGAGCCACATGTAGGCATTTCCACGCACGGTGGGCGTCGCAGGAACACCCCTGAAAAGTGACTCCGTGAAATGTACAATATTTCACTGAGTCACATTAACAACGCTGATGCATCAAAACCCTGTGCCTGCTTGAAGCAGGCATAAGGCTTGACGCACCACGTTACAGATAGGGCAAGTTGGAAAAGTGCTGGAGTTGCGTGCCGCACGCAACACAACTTTAGCACTGCGCCAACTTCACGCCCTAGATTTATCATGCATCTGTTTATTCCTGCGCCATGGGGCACCGCATTGTAAATGCGGCACATCATGGGTGGCGCAAGGATAAACTTGCGTGCCGTATCTTTCCTGGTGCATCTCTGCTGATTTGCAGAGATGCGTCAGGCAACAAAAATCTGCCCCATAGTTTTAATTTAGACACTCCAGTATGATACAGCAGCTCTACTTTGACTCTCACCGATCCATGAAGTAGGATTGAAGCGTTTTATGAGTGACTCACAGTGTAATGGGCCCCACTGATGAGTAGATGTATGATTTAGTACTTCAGGGAAAGGTGATATGGTGTTAGAAATTATTTCCGGAGTAGCGCTGCATCACACCCATTCATGTATGAATGTTTTCACTTCTATATTATATCTCCTCTTTGCCATTTACTGATGGATTCCAATGGTCTACAGTGACCATATACTTAATTGCTGCCTTATACATTTACTCATCCAGCTTGTTTCCTCTTACTGTGGCTTTTATGTTATTCTCTGTTCTTGCATGTTTGCAGATACAGTATGTTAGTCAGCAACACTTGCCTTTAAAGCCATTGTTATCATGTGGTTGACCTATTGAAACCCATACATGTTTGAACACAATGTTGTGTTATGACATTATCCTGTTGAAATTAAAATACTGCCCATAACTCTCGCTTTTAACTTAGTTATTGTCCCCACTGTTCACCCAGCCAACATATCTCTCATTAACTAGGTCACTCACTGTTATTCCATGAACTGCCATATTAAGTTAATTGTGCCTTTCCACTTTCATACGTTATTGGTTTTTACCTTTTTCATCTTAAACATTATTTTCTTAATAGCTGTCTGCAGCTCTCTTCCTGAGGAACACACATGACTGCTGAAATCAGCATGCAATGCTAGAATCCTCCAAAAGGTTGTCTACCACTCTTTCAAAGTCATTAACCTCTACAATCTCTCAAAGAATACTGCGAAAAAACGTAAAAGTCACTGTCTAAAGATTATCACAAAGGCCCTTATTGCTAACCAGTATCATGGTCCAATAAATGACAGCCAGTAAACCTACTCTCCTCTCTTCACACATGAGGCTGCTCTCCGGTCAGACATTTTCTACAATGTCGTACGGATATATTGCCTTTGTTTAGGAGTTCACATGTGCTCTTTCCTCTCACTTTGCTCGTGAAATTTTCATAAAAAAACAATTACAAGCGAATAATTAGGGCATCTACTGAAGACCCGAAAATGTTTCATTCAGTTTCAGCTCTGCTTCTGCTAAAAACGATTGTTGTTCCTCCTCCTGCCACTGCCCCGTCATTCAGATTTCTCTTTCTCCTCTCAGAATCCTCACAGTTCTCATGTCTGCTCCACCACTACTCCTCCTTTTCTATCCTTACCTACTCTACACTTTTTAAAGGTGATACCATCATTTACCTACTTGTAGCTTTTCCCCTCTACTGGTCATCCTCAAAATATTTCCATTACCCCATCCACCGCCAGTGGTACAACATCAACAATCAATCTAATTTCTCAGACCCAGCCTCTTCATATTGCTAGTTCACGAAGTATCACACAATCACGTTATCAATGTGTTTTACACTGTCCTTCAGAAAATGTTCAAACCTTCCTCTGATGGCTTCCACCTTGGCCCTACGAAAACCAGCAAGTTTGATTTCATATCCAGGGAATAATTTCCTTAAATACTTTGAAGCCCAAAACTTTACTGAGTGGGAACAGTAAGTCTTAACCCTCCAAAGTCCAACACTTTCCCTGCTTGTGCTTATGTTGTAGGGGATTAGTAAATGTAACCCCTCCAAATTATAACAATTTCCCTACTTTTTCTAAGGTTGGAGTGTGGATTATAAATCTCATTCTTTCAAAATCCGAAACTAAATACTAAATCTAAAGCACCCCTCCAAAGCCCAACACTTTCCCTCTTGTTGCTTCCAGGAGATATCCTTTACCACGTAACATTTACAAAGCGATACTTTTACATCGCGGTTTTCACAACGCAAGTCCTTACAACGACTTGCGCTGGATGGCGCTGTACACTAAGGAATAGTATGATATACAATTCCAAAACCTTCCCTATTAACCGCACAGACTGGAGTTGGAATAGTAAATCATACTATGCCTAAAGTCCAGTTCCCCCATCGCAAGTCGTTGTAATGACATGCAAACTAAAAATTGCGGTGTAACATACCGCGTTGGAATAGAACGCGATGTCGTCATATATTCATTGCTTACATTGGAGGGGGGATCGTTAATCAAACCCTCGAAAACCCAACTCTTTCCTTACTTTACCCAGCTTGGTGTAGGTATAGTAAATCTGACCCAGCAAAAGTCCCTTACTTGACGTACTCTTTCTTAGATTGGAATTAAAATAGTAAATCTGACTGCCTCTAAGTCAAAACTGGTCTGTATTATTTTTATTTTAAATTGTTATGATTTATTTAATTATTTTTTATTTTTTAACTTTCACTATCAAAAGAAATATGTTTTCGTTTTTATTTAAATTTAAATTACACAGGCATAATTTGTGCAATTTCAGGAATTTTGTGTAATGATTATTATACAAAATTCCAGAAATTTCGTCAGTATGCCATTGTGCAATTTCACATAACTATGTACCAACATTTTACATCTAACAGGCTGTTTTCAAGAGAAATTTGCAGCAAATGCACAGGTACAACAGACCATGGTGTAGCTAGACCTATTGATGCCTGTAGCAGCTGGGTGTTTGCTGCCCGTGATGGATGCATGTGAGATCCAGGGGGTTGGCCACCCTCTCCTTACTAAGCCACTGACAAAGGAATGCTGTGCTTTTGCCTTTTTACAATATTTGTTTTAGTGTTAAAAGGTAGAGTTGATGTTTGCATTAGTTGAGAAAATCATAAAAAATATATTGTCTGTTACCTCCAAGCACTTATTTGCAATGCTAGAGCTACCAGCCAAGCTTTGCCCATCTATCCCCCCACATTACCAGGCTCTAGCTGTAATCTAACTCTAATTCATTAGCCCACAGACCTTAAAGTAGCTGTTGTGCCACTGCTCAAATTCTGAATGATGGTCCAATGAACATGTCAATCTGTTCTACAGGCTGATATTGGGTTTATCTGCATGCAGAAAGCACTGGAACCCTGATCAACCCCTAACTCCAGCTATGCATGGAAATATAACAGCCTGCTCAAATACTACCAATCATAGCTTTGAAAAATCATAGGACTAAAATAAACCTTCTTAATTTAAGACAAGAGATATTATTCTCCCAACCCTAATGTAATGCATGCTCACTGCTACTAAGGAACCTATCAGAGACTTCCTAACCTACTGAACATGATGTGCTGCTTTAATGGTTAGGAAAAGCCATATGATAAGAGGTACAGTCCCATTATTGTTTACATCTTTTCTGAAGAAATGCAAAAGAGTCACACTTTCCTATACAACCACCAGCATAGCCTGTGGTGTAACTTAGGAATCATCTCCCAAAGTAGCCACTTCAATGTTTATGAAAACCCCAATGCCCCACATCATTGAAGACTATATCATAGGAGGAAGACCACTGACCTGGTCAGTGTGACTGCTCCCTTCCTGAGTGCTGCCCCCTTAGTTTACTGTTGTAGGGTGTTCGAGGCCCTCTTCCCCCGTAGGCTTCTGCCTGTGCCTCATCCCTGGTGGTCCAGTGGGAGAACACTCTGTTCTTCTGCTGTTCTGACTCTCCCCCTCTTGCCTCTTTCCCCTGTGCCCTCTTTTTCTCTTTCCTGTCCTTCTCTTTCCTCTGTCCTCTGTTTCCTCTTGTTCTCTTCCTTCTCTTTCTTTCTTTTTTCCTTTGCTTTTCCCTGCTTTTTCCCACCCGCCACTGCTGATCGCATGACCCCACCCACCTCCAGTGGGTCCTTCCCACCCTCCCCGAGTCCTTCTTAATGGCAGCCGCTGGGCAGCTGCAAGCAGCGGTGCATGCCACTGGGGTGCTAAAGGTACGGTAAAGACAAGCCTGTCTGCACACGTCTGCAACCCAACCGCAACTAGCTCCAGGGACCGTGGTCCTCTGACCCGACTCACCTACAACCCCAGCACCCTCCACTATCTCAACCCCAGATGCAACAACAACTGCCAGCTCTCCACACCGAACAACACCCAAGGTCTTCTCTCGTGCCTACATTGCCACCACACCTTCACCTACCTCCGTACCCCAGCAGCATCTCCCAGCCTACCGGACATCACTGCTCATAAATCACTCAACTGCATCCTCCTCAAAGGTAGGTTCCCTACACAATCACACTGTTAGAACTGGCTATTTCTGGTAGGCTAAGGCTGACGCCAAAGCCAGGCAGAAACCACCATTCTAGTCAGGGCAAGGAAGTCACACGCCAAGATAACCTCTGCTCACCCCCTTGGTAGCTTGGCACAAGCAGTAAGGCTAAACTCGTAGGCAATGTGTAAAGCATTTGCGCCAGCGCACAACAGCAACAACATACTAGGCACACCACAAAAGAGACTCCACACAAGGTTATTATAAAAATAACTTTTGTATTGTAAAAACACATCAAATAAAATCACACATATACATTGTGCCAACTGGCACGAGCAATATTCACATGGGATTATTCACAAGACAGGGCCACATGGGCCACTGTCATATTCAGATAGCACTTCTAGAATAAGTAATACTAAACATAAAATGGTAATCAAAAAGATCACAACCAGTATCCACTGGTAACAGGAACCAGGACCTTACTAGGACCACCTGTACTAAAAAGGACAACCACCTAAGAATAAACACATTTAGGGGTATAAACCAGAACACCTTACCCATGATGCATAAAACACATTCAGAGGAGTAATAAAGAGAAACACATGATGCCATAAAATACATTCAGAGGTGTTAAGAATAAAGCACATGATGCAATAAAATACATTCAGGGGTGCAGCGCAAGAAGACACATGATGACTAAACATTCAGAGGTGCAGCGCATGGAAAGGAAGACACATGATGCCTAAAAACATTCAGAGGTGCCAGAACAACACAATAGCGCAAAAACACACAGTAGGCAATTACTATTAAAACCATAGAAATAACATTGCGCATAACTTACATAAGCCACCACCTGTGGCAGTCCCTAGGCCAACTGGCCTTGTGGGGCAAGGATGCCCTGAGTCCAATGTCAGAGCGCGCAGCCATGCAGCGCCAGTCGCAAAGTACAAAAGCCTAAACGTGGCAGCTGCCCACAAAGTGCTGGGCAGCTGGGAACTCACAGAGAAGGCCTAAACGGTGCAGCGGCCCACTAATTGCTGGGCAGCTGGGAATCAAAATCTGTGGCAGGGCCTTCACTGACCCTAAGCAAAACTGCACCACTCCGAGTCACACAGGCTCTACAGCAAAACATGCCCCCAAAGCGTTGGAGCTCTCAGGCTCTGGCCACAACAATGCCCCTTGAGCCTAACAGGATCTTCAAAGAAATATGGGGTCTTTGGAGCCCCCCTCTGGGGCTCGACGTCCTGAAAATGGCCCCTCTGAGCTTCAACAGGCTCTAAACAAACTGCGGGGGTCGTTGGAGTCCCTCACGGGGGACTCGAGCAAAAGCAATGTGGGCAGGGAGCCCCTCGGGCTCCAAACAGACCAAATTGCCCCCACGAGCCTCTTTCAGGGCTCAACAACAACAATGCCCTCGACGGTGAGGCGGCCCGCTGCCATCTGGGGCCACCCTACATGCTAGCAGCCCACGGTGGGGGCGGGCACCGGTAATGTGCCCCGACGCCCCCCTCTGCCACCACCACACCGGCCCCACTCTGCCCAGCTGGCTGACCGGCTGCTTTTCCTCTCTCTCCGGCGTCGGGACCAGGGCAGGCTCCTTCCTCCGCTGCGGGGCCGGCCTCGCTCTCCCGGTCTGCTCCTCTCCTAGCTGCCGGTACGAATTTGCGGTGGGGGCGGGCACCGACAATGTGCCCCGCGCCCCCTCCGCTCCTCCCTCGTCAGGCTCCTCTCCGGTCTCCCTCCAGGCATGGGAGACCGGCAACACCGGCAAACACCATCGCTTCCCTTTCCCTCCCCCGGGCTGCGGGGGTGGGACTTCCGGCCGGCCGCGAAGGGATTGGCCGGCCGGCCAGGTACTTCCGGGTCACCGCGAGCAGTGCGGCGGCCCTCGCTAGGCAGGCAGGCGGGCAGGCAATCAAAATATCGGCGTGGGCAGCCGAAGATAAAGTAACGTTGAAAATAAGCGAGGTGGGCCCTCGCAAAGTAAATAATCAAATAAGCGGGGTGGCACCCGCCAATCCTCACGCAAAATGCGTGCAACAAAACGCTCGAAATGCAGCCAGGAGCGCTCTCAAACGCTAGGATCACAGTACAGCGCTCCCAGGCGCCAAAGGTCCCCAGAGCAGACCCCTACAGCAAGAAGGGTCCACAGAAAGCGCTCTCTGCAGGAAAAATCCATCAGCCCTCTAGGAAATGCAGCAGGCAGGGGGACAGCCAGGAAGAGTCCCCCAGCAGTCCATCAAATGTCCAGGAGCTGGGCAGGGCCCAGGGATTCCCCTGAGCCCCAGCAGCAGCATGCCCCTGGCAGATTCAAGTTAGAAACAAGAACATCTTGGAAGGGGACACAGCCCCTTCTTATACACAGAAAAGTCTTTGAAGTCCTTTGAAGTCCTTTGAAGCAGGCAGTGTGAGAACCAGCCAGAACTGGTTACAGGGCAGTCCCTTCAGTATCAGGGACAGAGGTAACAGTCGCCCAGCGGGAGGTGGAGCCAGCTTTGTAGTTAGGCAGGCACAGCCCTTCACTATCAGGTGCCATCTCCTCCCACTTCCCTGGCAGCAGATGCTGCATTTCATCCTGGGGCTGACTTCAGACAACCTCCTGGGCTCTCTAGCCCCTGTCATCCTCAAACCAGACAGTCGATCCACAAGCAGGCCCAGGCACTCTGGGCCAGGCTCACCAGCCAATCACACGCCAGCACCAACTTACACAAATATGCCAACTTCCAAAAGTAGTACTTCTAGACTAGACACAGTCATGCCGCATATATCATTTTGCAGCATTCATTCTCACGAGTTCATACATAACAAACTCGCGCCTGCACTCCCCACACATCAGGAACTACCATGGGCATACATATTCCCCATTCATTCCTATGGGAGTGCAGGTCACTCACCACTCATTCACAGAGAGCTCAAGCACTTTACACTGTACCACAGTGAAAAAGTGCGCAGAGGCCTAAAATCAACAACACCAGGTTCCATAAACAGGCTAGGAAAAAGCAAAAAGTCTAGGGGTGAACCTGCCCGAACGGGCCGGGTCCAACACAACCCCATTCCAGCCAAAACGCAGGGTTGACCAATCACTCCACTGATGGGCTTCCTTGCTTTGGGCGACAAAACACGGACACGGACCCGCACGGCAGGGACACCCTCCGGTTTTTCGCCACTCTGAACCTACATGGTTTCCTACAAACAATAACTCTCTGACACCACTAGGATACCCCACTGGTATTCCCTAGTCATCCACAGCCAAGACCAGGCCATAGGCCATCCAAATCACAGGTCCTAACTAATCCACAGAGCGGGGGGTAGTAACCCCTGGCACACAATAGCCATTCTCCACTCTCTCTCTCAGTGTAGCTACAACTACCACTGATCCAACAACCTAGCGACCATACCCTCAGGCTGACCAGAGGCCACGGGCAAGAATGCCCCACCTTACCTCTACTTCTGGGTTTCCGCACCCTCACAGAGAAGCATTCACCAGAACATAATTCTCCTACCAGAGCAGGATCTCAATCCATCACTGGTCTACCACCTGGAAACTATTCCACTTTTGAGGTACAAAGCACACAGCACAGTCCCTCTTCAAGCAGGTGGGGGGACACAGCACACAGCAAAGCCCCCTTTCCTCTACCTTAGTGGAAACAACAAACTGCAGGTGAGCCCCATATCACACAGCAAGGGCAGCCCCCTCAGTCTCTTCAGCTGATCCACTTTGGTAGAGATTCCTCTTGACCTAGAAGTTTCCTAATCTCCCAACCTAAGATCTAAACCCTCAGGTTACACCGGGGTCAGAAGTAAGGACACCGTCCCTCTGCACCCCCTTCCAGTTCCAGTATGTCTCAGGCTAGACAGAGCACACGCCAGCGGCGTATCAGCGACACACTCTCCTCCGGTACTCCCTATCACAGGGTAATTCTCAGTATGTCCCAGGCTAGACAGAGCACACGCCAGCGGCGTATCAGCGACACACTCTCCTTCAGTACTCCTTCCAGGTCAGGCCACAACCCCAACCCGGCTTTCCCCCCTCCTCGGGGAACGACCTCCAGAGGCCCCACAAATGGTCAATCACTCTAGACGGTCAAATGCTCAGCGAGCCAGGACTTCTGCACTCTCCACTTAGGAGCGGTACTGCCCAACACTAGGACCGCCGGAGTTCTGGTTACAGACACTCCCCGTCCTCCAGACACCTCCCCGTCCTCCAGATCCTCCTCAAATGACCTATGTACAGCTTAGGCCCCTGACCCCTTAGGGAACCCTCCAGGCCCTGAGATAGGGTTTCAGGCCAACGTGGGACACACCGTCCCACACTCACTCCGCCTCCACTGAGACAGGGCGTGAGCCCCTACACCCCTACCATCCTACTGGGACCTAGCTGGGTTACACATGAACCTCTTCGCCTTCACAGGATCATCAGATACACAAGCCACTCCTTTTAGAATCACCTCCTAATGCCTCTGCAAGCCATCTAGCACACCACCAGACATCCACCTTCTTGTCCAGTGCCTCTATAGGACCTCCTGCACACCACCAGAGGTACACCTCACATGCAAGCTCCTTAAAAAAAACTCACACCAACTCCTCCAGTTCAAGACACCACTCATCCACACACTCCCCCTCCAGACTGGTGAGACAGTTCCTCACTGCCTCTGACTCACAACCTGTACCCCTCTTACTGAGCACCAGGCACCATACTCTGGGAACTGGGAATGGGACTTAACACGCACTGGACACATTTAAGCTGCCACCACTGGATCCTACCACACTGGGGAATCTAGACACACACACTATACTCAGGGAACAACCACCCTCCTGAGCTAGTCATTTCTCCTCACACTCCCTCTCTTCCATCTACCCACACAGGGACATGATTTGGGATTGGACACTGGACCCAGCAAGGGATTCCTAATCTATGGGAACCTCCCCCTCTACTGGCGTCCTGCCCTGTCACTTTCTCTCATCTGCTACTAAACATAAAGCGCAGAAACACATTTGAAAATGACACTTTTGAGGAAAAAAATCAAAAACAATAATCCCAAACATGTGACTATCTGAAAAAAATTGCAGAGTTTTGTAATGTAGCCAGTTGTCGCTATGGCACTGCGCAAACACAAGTCCAAATCCGCACCGCTGACCAACAATGTTAGAACTGGCTATTTCTGGTAGGCTAAGGCTGACGCCAAAGCCAGGCAGAAACCACCATTCGAGTCAGGGCAAGGAAGTCACACGCCAAGATAACCTCTGCTCACCCCCTTGGTAGCTTGGCACAAGCAGTAAGGCTAAACTCGGAGGCAATGTGTAAAGCATTTGCACCAGCGCACAACAGCAACAACATACTAGGCACACCACAAAAGAGACTCCACACAAGGTTATTATAAAAATAACTTTTGTATTGTAAAAACACATCAAATAAAATCACACATATACATTGTGCCAACTGGCACGGGCAATATTCACATGGGATTATTCACAAGACAGGGCCACATGGGCCACCGTCATATTCAGATATAGCACTTCTAGAATAAGTAATACTAAACATAAAATGGTAATCAAAAAGATCACAACCAGTATCCACTGGTAACAGGAACCAGGACCTTACTAGGACCACCTGTACTAAAAAGGACAACCACCTAAGAATAAACACATTTAGGGGTATAAACCAGAACACCTTACCCATGATGCATAAAACACATTCAGAGGAGTAATAAAGAGAAACACATGATGCCATAAAATACTTTCAGAGGTGTTAAGAATAAAGCACATGATGCAATAAAATACATTCAGGGGTGCAGCGCAAGAAGACACATGATGACTTAACATTCAGAGGTGCAGCGCATGGAAAGGAAGACACATGATGCCTAAAAACATTCAGAGGTGCCAGAACAACACAATAGCGCAAAAACACACAGTAGGCAATTACTATTAAAACCATAGAAATCACATTGCGCATAACTTACATAAGCCACACCTGTGGCAGTCCCTAGGCCAACTGGCCTTGTGGGGCAAGGATGCCCTGAGTCCAATGACAGAGCGCGCTGCCATGCAGCGCCAGTCGCAAAGTACAAAAGCCTAAACGTGGCAGCTGCCCACAAAGTGCTGGGCAGCTGGGAACTCACAGAGAAGGCCTAAACGGTGCAGCTGCCCACTAATTGCTGGGCAGCTGGGAATCAAAATCTGTGGCAGGGCCTTCACTGACCCTAAGCAAAACTGCACCACTCTGAGCCACACAGGCTCTACAGCAAAACATGCCCCCAAAGCGTTGGAGCTCTCAGACTCTGGCCACAACAGTGCCTCTTGAGCCTAACAGGCTCTTCAAATAAATATGGGGTCGTTGGAGCCCCCTCTGGGGCTCGACGTCCTGAAAATGGCCCCTCTGAGCCTCAACAGGCTCTAAACAAACTGCGGGGGTCGTTGGAGTCCCTCACGGGGGACTCGAGCAAAAGCAATGCGGGCAGGGAGCCCCTCGGGCTCCAAACAGACCAAAATGCCCCCACGAGCCTCTCTCAGGGCTCAACAACAACAATGCCCTCGACGGTGGGGCGGCCCGCTGCCATCTGGGGCCGCCCTACATGCTAGCAGCCCACGGGGGAGCGGGCACCGGTAATGTCCCCCGACGCCCCCCTCTGCCAGCAGCACACCGGCCCCACTCTGCCCAGCCGGCCCCAACTCACTGGCTGCTTTTCCTCTCTCTCCGGCGTCGGGACCAGGGCAGGCTCCTTCCTCTGCTGCGGGGCCGGCCTCGCTCTCCCGGTCTGCTCCTCTCCTTGCTGCCGGTACGGATTTGCGGTGGGGGCGGGCACCGACAATGTGCCCCGCTCCCCCTACGCTCCTCCCTTGTCAGGCTCCTCTCCGGGCTCCCTCCAGGCATGGGAGACCGGCAACACCGGCAAACACCATCGCTTCCCTTTCCCTCCCCCGGGCTGCGGGGGCGGGACTTCCGGCCGGCCGCAAAGGGATTGGCCGGTCGGCCAGGTACTTCCGGGTCGCAGCGGGCAGCGCGGCGGCCCTCGCTAGGCAGGCAGGCGGGCAGGCAATCAAAATATCGGCGTGGGCAGCCGAAGATAAAGTAACGTTGAAAATAAGCGAGGTGGGCACTCGCAAAGTAAATAATCAAATAAGCGGGGTGGCACCCGCCAATCCTCACGCAAAATGCGTGCAACAAAACGCTTGAAATGCAGCCAGGAGCGCTCTCAAGCGCTAGGATCACAGAACAGCGCTCCCAGGCGCCAAAGGTCCCCAGAGCAGACCCCTACAGCAAGAAGGGTCCACAGAAAGCGCTCTCTGCAGGAAAAATCCATCAGCCCTCTAGGAAATGCAGCAGGCAGGGGGACAGCCAGGAAGAGTCCCCCAGCAGTCCATCAAATGTCCAGGAGCTGGGCAGGGCCCAGGGATTCCCCTGAGCCCCAGCAGCAGCATGCCCCTGGCAGATTCAAGTTAGAAACAAGAACATCTTGGAAGGGGAATCAGCCCCTTCTTATACACAGAAAAGTCTTTGAAGTGCTTTGAAGTCCTTTGAAGCAGGCAGTGTGAGAACCAGCCAGAACTGTTTACAGGGAAGTCCCTTCAGTATCAGGGACAGAGGTGGCAGTCGCCCAGCGGGAGGTGGAGCCAGCTTTGTAGTTAGGCAGGCACAGCCCTTCACTATCAGGTGCCATCTCCTCCCACTTCCCTGGCAGCAGATGCTGCCTTTCATCCATGGGCTGACTTCAGACAACCTCCTGGGCTCTCTAGCCCCTGTCATCCTCAAAACAGACAGTCGATCCACAAGCAGGCCCAGGCACTCTGGGCCAGGCTCACCAGCCAATCACACGCCAGCACCAACTTACACAAATATGCCAACTTCCAAAAGTAGTCCTTCTAGACTAGACACAGTCATGCCGCGTATATCATTTTGCAGCATTCATTCTCACGAGTTCATACATACCAAACTCGCCCCTGCACTCCCCACACATCAGGAACTACCATGGGCATACATATTCCCCATTCATTCCTATGGGAGTGCAGGTCACTCACCACTCATTCACAGAGAGCTCAAGCACTTTACACTGTACCACCCTCATAGAGCACTTCCACTTCCAGATCCAGACCAACCCCAAAATTATACTGCACGGAACCCTCATCTACAGGCGGTCTGGCCCACGCACTCGCTTTACGGGCTCCATCATTGACCTCCTCGCTACCCACGCCCTCACCTACACAGACTGCATCCTACTCGGAGACCTAAACATCCACCTGGAATGCCATGATAACTCAAACACTGCCTCCCTACTAGAGAACCTCGCCAACAAAGGACAACAACTATTCACTGCCCCCAAACACAAAGCAGGACTTACACACAATCTCATCTTCAGCAAAGGTAGCAGCATCTCCTACAGCCACACCACGGAACTCCTCTGTCCAGGTCACCACTGTATCACTTAGCCTTCAAAAAACCCCTCTGTACACAAGCATGCCCACTGCCCCCCGCATAAGCTGGAACAAAGTCACCGAAACCCAGCTCACCTCCACCCTCATCAGCACCCCACCACCGACCGCGCCATACGTGAACACCGCAGCACGAAACCTCCACCCCTGGATCACAAATTGCGCCGACACACGGCCCCCTCAAAAAAGCCACCAGAAGACACATCAAGAAAGCAAGCTGGTTCTCCCCTGCTCTCCAATAATCAGAAGCTCCTGCAGACGACTTAAAATAAAATGGGGGTACAACAAAACACTCGCAACACTAGTCGCCTACAAAGCCTACAAAGCAGCCACCACCGCACACCACCTTCTCATCAAATCTGCAAGGAAGAAATCCCTCCAAGAGAGAATCCTCACCAACGCTCAAACACCAAAAAGTTCTTCCCCATCATCAAGGAGTTCACCAAACCCTGCAGAGTAGCAACAGACGTCCCACCATCCCAAGACCTCTGCAACAGACTCAGCACCTTCTTCGACCACCATAAAATTAAAATGCTCTATGACAACGTCAACAACCAAGCCCTTCTCACCATTTCAGCTCCCCCTCCATGCGACGCCACCCAACAGACCCAGCTCAATTGGACCCCGCTCAAACAGAAAACACCTTGAAGACCATGAAAAGCATTCACTCCAGAGCACCCTCAGACCCCTGCCCCCACCACATCTTGCACAGAGCGGCCTCTGCCATTGTACCAAACTTCGTCAGACGATCAACTGCTCCTTTGAGACCACCACCTTCCCCGACGACTGGAAACATGCTGTAGTCAACCCCCTTCTGAAGAAACCCTCCACAGACACAATGGACCTCAAGAACTTCAGGCCCATCTCCCTGCTTTTTTTCGCAGCCTAGGTCATTGAAAAGGCCATCAACACCCAGCTAGCATTCTTCATCTGAGCTAACAATGTCCTGGACATCGCTCAATCAGGATTCAGCAGCAACCAGAGCACCGAGACCACCCTACTCGCCCCCACCAATGATATCTGCTCCTTCCTCGACTAGGGTGAAATAGCAGCCCTCATCCTCCTGGACTTCTCGGATGCTTTCATCAGCATCTCCCACCGCACCCTAGCCACCAGACTCCATGAAGCTGGCATCCACAGCAAGGTCCTCGACTGTATTCGCTCCTTTATCACAGGCAGAACTCAGCGGGTCAGACTCCCTCCCTACCTCTCAGAACCAACAGAGACCAACTGTGGAGTGCCCCAGGACTCCTCCTTCAGACCCAACCTCTTCAAATGCATCCGAATCCAGAAAAACGGTCATGCACGCACTCATCAGCACCAGACTGGACTACAGCAACGCTGTCCAACAGCAAATGGCCTCAAGCAGGGGTGTCTCCTAGCCCCTTTGTTATTCTCACTGTACCTTAGTGATTTGCCTCAGCACCTGCAACAAGTGCCAAGTCTGCCTCCAAAGATCGCTGCCCAAAATGTTCACACCCTCTTATACGCAGACGATATTGTAGTGTTAGATCTCACGCCCTTTGGTCTGCAAAGACTTTTAGACACTTTGAACAAATACACTCAGGAAAACTTCTTAATTCCAAATCTCACAAAGACTAAAATAGTTTCCTTTTCAGGAAGAAAAAGAAGTACCAAATTTTGTTGGAAACTCGGTGCTGGAATAATAGAAAAGACTGAGGAATACACTTACTTGGGCAGGATTTTCACTAAGACATTAAAAAACAATTTGCAGGTTAACAACCTGACTAGGAAATCCGAGGTGCATGCTGGAGCCCTTCAAAGACTATACACGGCTTCAGGTAACAGACATTTTTCATCCCTTCTCAAAGTATATAGTTCTAAGATACCTCCAGTTTTATCATTTGCACTGGAAAACATTCCTATAAAACAGTGGTCATTCCTGGACCAAAAAGAAGGGAAGATACTGAGGAAAATGCTGAAGGTCTCACAATCCACTCCAGTGCAAGCTCTTCGCCTCGAATTCTCAATCACGAGTTCTTATTCAAGAGCCATCACAAACGTCATCAGGTGGGCATAAAACCTGCTGCATGCAAAAGATGGAACTCTCCGTTCACTACTTAAAGTCGAGACCTTTGACCGTGATGCTTCGAAACAAGTATTCTTCAGCAACATGTCCACTGCATTTAAACTAGCTGAGATCAATGTTAACCTGTTGCTTACGTGGACTCCATCACAACTGAAACTTTTTTTAAAATGTTTTACCCCTAGACTCAGTTACGATCTTGACTTTTCACACTGCGCCAAATTGACTCTGTATAAAAGCTTTGCGGAAACAATTGCTCCCAAGCAAGTGCAACAATACATAGACTTTAATCTTTCGCATGGCGCTAGGAGAACAATCATCCTGTTACGGTGAGGTTCCGTGACAATTGTAAGTGGTGTTTTCGACTCGCACGAATATAGTCGAGTCTGGTATTTATGAACCGCAAATGACGAGTTTAGTAAGTGGGCGCAGTTTTGCTGTGCTAACTTAACCCGTTCGTTTGTTATGTGGGTTTTTCATCTGTACCCACGGGTTCCATCTTAGATACGGCATCCATTTTGTCTCTTGCCCTCAAGTAGCCAGCGAACGGACGTTGTCCGCTTCGCGACCCTGGGACTCCCAAGATATTTGTGGAAGACACATGTTCTTTGTGAGTGTCTTTATGACGAGGGGGTTGCTACTGTAAGGCAGATGGCGCCGCTCGAGGCTCATCTTGCCGCACGGACTTATTGTCTCAGCCGTGCATCTCATTAGGCACGTCCCTTTGATGCCTGTATCTCGTGTTTCCCGATACCTCCCCTTTTACACCCTTTCCGATCTCCCCACTGTCTCCGTCTTCCTCTGCACTTGTCTTTGTTCCTATTTCGATCTGTTTTACTGCTGATTGGAATTTGCTAATGGTGGGAAGATGGTTTTTACAGTTGGGAACCGCCAAAAGTTTCTGCACTTATGTTCCGGACCTCGTGTGTTTCAAAGTGACCAAAGTGACCCCTCTGGGGGATAATTGTGGGAACCGGGTTGTAAACTTTTGTGTTCAATGTTATCCTATGGGTAAAAACTGTATAAAAGGAGCGATCCACAGAACCAATTTGAAGCAGTCTCCTAAAGTTGCACGTGGTGTACTTGTCGTGACTTCTGTGTTCCCTGCAGCAAATAAACCTTGAATCTTTGACGCCGAAGGAAGTGTCCCGTGTCTCTGTGACTTGTACGCCGGAGCAGGTTACCCACGAAGGTTTCAGGTGTTGTGCCCTGGCACCGCTGGGTCTTAAAGAACCCAGTCCTTCAGTTGGCGCCCAACGTGGGGCTGCATCAGTGGTACCGGTCCAAGCCCGACGATCGTGAGGAACTTCGTGTGAAATCTCCGAGGGAAGGTGCACTCCGCTTCATCGATCCTGTTGTCGAAATAAGTGGCCCGAAGACTTTTCCCGCGAAGATTCCCGCCTCCGGACGGCTGCGACGGACTGCTGCCCTGACTGTAGACCTGTTTTGGCGCCTGGCGTAGACCTTGGTATAGCGAGACGATTGACGGGCCTTCCTGGAGACGCCATCGATTTTTGAGTTAAGTATTTGTGGGTCGCCCCCATAGTTCTTGGTTGTTGACACTTTAGCGAGTGTTTTTGTTGTTAGCGCTGTGTGAGTGTTTTTGTCGGTGACACTTTGCTAGCGTACTTTGTTGTGTTGTTTGACGACTGCAGCCGCCAAAAACCGAGGGTTTTGTTCTTTGCTGGGACTTGGTAAATCCCGTAACCCTTGAAGTTTGTGAAACTCGGCTAGTGTGCAAGATGCCTGGTCGCAGTACTTTGTTCAGTTGTTTTAGACCTTGTGGTGCGGATTCCCGACTGGAGGACTCGTGTCCGATACCTCCGGTTGGGACTCCTACTTATGACTTGTATAGCAAACATGGGCTAGGCCCGATTACCTTTAATGATTATTGGATTAAATATACAAAGAAAGACGGCGACCTTCGTTGGCCACCTCACGGTAGCTTCGAGGCGTCGATCTTAGATAATCTAGAAATGAAGTTGTTCGAACGTAAATCAAGGCCGGCCATGTTTGATGCCTTTCGGTTGTGGCGCAAAGAAGCCCGACAGAAAGAAATCAGACAGAATAAACGTAGTCAGCGAGATAATGTTGCTACCATAGTGAAGAAAGCAGAGCAATTTCAGTGAGATAAGGAGGTTAAGGATAAGGAAGTGTTTGACCGATTACAGCGTATGACTGTAGATAAATGTTACCCCGCTTTACCAACGGAGTCGGAAAAGAAGGAAGAGCCAGTTGAGGATACCTTAATGTCTTATCTTATGAAGTCACCGCCTCCGTACGTACAGGGTACCGCAGTTCCTGTGGTCCCTGCCGTACCTGTTCTTCCACCTATTGTTCCTCCGCCTGTTCCTCAACCTGCACCTGTTCTTCTGACTGTTCCTGCTCCTTTGTCTGTTGCTATTCCTACTGCTCCTCCGCTTCCACATACTCCTGCTCCCGCTACTGCCCCTGTTTTGTTAACCCCTGTCGTTGCTACTGTCTCTACTCCTTCTCTTGTTAGTCCTGTGTCGTATCTCTCTCCCTCTACTCGTAATCGTAATTCCCCCCTTGCGGCTAGCTTCTTTCAGTCGCTCGGACCTGTTCATGGGTCTGCTGGTTCCGACGGTCCTCAGAGACGTAGTCAGCTTCCTGGAAACAGAGAACGTGTTGCGCTGTATAATATGGCGATGGGTTGGATGGTAAACCCTCTTAGAAATCCACCCCGTGTTGTCCTCGAAACGTTTTGTCAATTTAATATACCAACCCAGAGATACGTGTTTGATGAAATGTGCAAGTTCCTTCATGATCAGATAGCGGCCGATGCGCCTGACGAGGTGCTGACCGCCCTGTCCGAGCTTCGACTTCAGTTCGCAACTGGACTGATAGTAGATACTAACGTCCGACGTGCTATTGAGCGGTTACTATCTTTCCGTCCCGCTCCAATACCTCATGCATTGTTTGTCGAGGATATTGAAAACCAACCAGACGAGTCTGGCCAATATCCTATGCGTGAAGTTCCGCCGGTTTGGGTACCGGCTGATCCTAATGCTAATCCTGCGACAGCGGCACATTTCCAGAGAGTGTGGATACATCTCCCATGGAAACGTTCGGAAGTGCTACAGGTGAAACAATCTTTGCCCGATCCTCGCAAAAATCCTACTGGGTATTACAAGGAATTATCGCAGCTCGTAGATGCTACGGTAATGAATCTTGCCGATATCGACATGTTGTTTGGCAACGTCGTACCGCAACCGGTATGGGCTAAGATTCGCCAGCAAGATCACGCAAATGAATTAGGCGGTGATTGGGCTGCCATTATAGCGGCAGATGCTGGACAAGTGGCTGCTACTAAACCCGACCAATTGATTACTGCTCTTCCTCAGCGAATAATAACATTAATGAAGACTCTTATGCCAGCTATGAGGGTAAATTGGGACAAATTGTCAGCTTGCAAACAAAAGAAAGACGAGAGTGTTTCCGACTTCTTTACGAGGTTTGAGGAAGCATTCATTGACCACAGTGGACAGGATATGGGTACTGAGGGTGGACAAAGGTTGTTTGTGGATAAATTTGTGTCGAACTTATTGCCCGACTTGAGCAATAAATTAAAGAATTCAGAGAGTGCATGGGCCGTTTCTACCTCAGCTCAGATATTGGCTACGGCACAATATTATGAGAATAGGGAGAAAGAGGAGAATGACCGTGCTGACAAAAAGACGAAAGAACTGAAAACTAAAGTGTTGTTGCAACAAGCGTATCCGCCGCGTTCTAATCAGAATGCGCCCCAACAGAATAGATCGCAGTCGCAATCGAATCGATCGCAGCCGCGTAATGACTCCTCCTCCCAAAGATCCTCGTTAGGGTACAATCAATGTGCTTATTGTAGACAGGAAGGACACATTAAATTCAACTGCCCTGTTTTAAATGAACGTAATAGTGGTAATTCGTCTAAAGGAGGCCGTGGTGGTTCACAGCAGACATCACGTGGTAGAGGTCGTGGTGCTCAGAACGATCGCTCAGATAATTCATCCACTTCTAATAATTGTTTCGATCAACGTGGATCATCGCAAGGACGATCTGCGCAGTATAATGTAGACGATTATTACGTCGATCAGGGAACTGACGACAGTAATTACTAGGACAGCCAAAGACAAGGAGAGGGAGTGGTATCAGTTCCGGTTGATCAGAGAGGGCCTTACGTCGCAGTTGCTACATCGGGCGTCGTTGAGCCTTTTCTGTTGGACACTGGTGCAGCGAAAAGTTCTATCATGTATTCGAAACTCCCTGGCGCACCTTTGTCTGGCTTAACAAATGTTTCCGTTGGATTCTCTGGCGCCCCTGTTAGCAATCCAGTTTCGCGCCCCTTGCCCCTTCAAATTGGGCCACGTGAGCTAGAAGCTCCGTTGATTTTGACTACTGGTTGTGGTGAAAATCTTTTGGGTCTGGATTTGCTTAAACGTTTGTACGCAACTTTGTATTGTTCTCCTGCGGGTGTAAAGCTTACGTTAGGAGAGAGGGTAGTCTCTCCCATGTATTTGTCCCTCGATAAGCTCCCACCGGAATTGAGTTCTCTTCCTGCGTCTTTGTGGGCAACAGGTCCAAATGACGTGGGCCTGCTTGATATCTCCCCTTATGTTGTTCAGTTGAAATCTAATGTGCGGCTGCCACGTATTCCCCAATATCGTATCTCCCTTGATGGTGAACGAGCATTGTTGGCGATCATCTATGATTTGATCGAGAAAGACGTTATTGAAGAGACTCGGGGAAACGTGTGCAACAGCCCTGTGCTGCCCATTCTTAAACGTACTGATCCTTCAAAACCGCCTGTTTATCGTTTTGTTATCGATTTACGGGAGGTAAATAAAATTGTGGTTCCTCAATTTCCTGTTGTGCCTGACATCACGGCGCTACTGACTCTGATTCCAGCTTCTGCATCATGGTTTTCGGTGATTGACTTGAAAAATGCGTTTTTCAGCATCCCGATTGCCGAAGAGAGCAGGGACCTTTTCGGTTTCTCTCTCGGTGGACGCAGCTTCCGGTTCAAACGCGCTCCTCAGGGCTACTGTGAAAGTCCATCTATTTACAGCCAAGCCTTGAAGGGTCAACTGGATGCATTTAGGTTGCCGGTTGGCGCGGCTTTGATCCAATACGTCGACGACTTATTGGTGGCTGCTGATACTCAGGACATTTGCAAAATTGCTACGGTGTCGTTGCTGCAACATCTCTGTGAGTTAAATCACAAGGTGTCACCTTCTAAACTCCAATATTGTTGTCAAGAAGTAACCTATCTAGGTCACTTATTGTCAAAGGAGGGAAGGAGATTGACCCCAGAGAGAATTGCAGCGATTGCGCGAATGGCTGTGCCAAAAACCCAAAGAGATGTGCGTGCCTTTCTAGGTATCACGTCGTACTGCAGGCAATGGATTCCTAATTTTTCATTGCTAGCGAAACCATTGGTGGCTCTTACGTGCAAGGATGTTTCAACTCCTTTACCATGGACGGAAGAATGTCAGAAAAGTTTTTCTGAACTGCGTGATTCATTGTGTTCGGCTCCTGTGTTAGGTACCCCTGACTACGGTAAGCCGTTCACGTTATATGTTCACGAGAGGGAAGGTTGTGCTTTGAGTGTTTTAACGCAACCTTTTGGTGGTAAGCAACGTCCATGTGCATATTTTTCCTCGACCTTGGACCCAGTAGCTAGAGCATTGCCGAGTTGTTTACGAGCAACAGCGGCAGCTGCGGTCTCCATCCGACAATCAGCAGGATTGGTCATGGATAATATGCTTACGGTGATGGTTCCGCATGCAGTCGATACTCTTTTGAATCGAACGAAAACTCAGCACTTGACGAGTGCGAGGTTGTCTGGGTACGAATTGACGCTCTTGGCAAGCCACATTCAGATAAAACGTTGTAACGTTCTGAACCCGGCAACTTTGTTACCAATTAGCACAGAGTCAGATGAAGTAGCAGAACATGACTGCTACTTGAGGACTGAAGAGGAAACGAAAGGTCGAGTGGACCTTAAAAACACCCCATTGGAAGATCCGGATGGCACTTTGTATGTGGATGGGTCATGTTTTAAGTTGCCGAATGGCGATGTGACTACTGCTTATGCTGTTGTAACATTGAATACTGTTGTTGAGACTGCAAGGTTGAATCAGAATTCTGCCCAAGCTGCGGAGCTGATTGCTCTTACTAGAGCGTGTGTGTTGGCGAAAGGGAAACGTGTGAATGTTTTTACCGACAGTCAATACGCGTTTGGTGTTGCTCACAGTTTTGGACGATTGTGGAGAGAGAGAGGTTTCTTGACGTCGCACGGTACGAAGATACAGCATGGCCAGCTTGTGAACGATCTTTTGGATGCATTGACTTTGCCTACGCAAGTTGCGATTGTTAAGTGTAGTGCGCATCGTAAGGTGACGGATGATGTTGGTCGTGGTAATGCGTTTGCGGACGAGACTGCTAAGGAGACTGCCCGGAACCTTAGCACTCGAATGTATGTGACGAGTTCGGTTAGGTGGCCTACAGAATCGAGTATGTGTGAAGACACTATCGAGAGTGTGAAAGCAATTCAGAATGAGGCCACCGAGACTGAAAAGACGAAGTGGAAAGAAAGTACGGGAAAGTTGGATGCGAATGGTTGTTGGATTGATTTGTCGGATCAGAAAAGATGGATGTTGCCTGATGCGTATGTGCTGGCCGTTGTGACAATGGCACATGGGTTAGCACATATTAGCGCGAAAGGTATTTGCAAGTTGCTGGCTGCTGTGTGGAAGAATGATGGCATTACGAAATGTGCTGAACGTCTGGTGAAGAGTTGTATGGTGTGTATAATGTACAATCCTGGCAAAGGAACCCCAACTCCCCCTGGCAGTTTTGCTCCTCCTTCGTATCCCTTTGAGGTGATTCAATTGGACTTCATCCATATGGAGCGATGCAATAACCTGAAATACGTTTTAGTTGTGGTTTGCGCATTCTCCCGATGGATCGAGGCCTATCCCCTCAAAGACAATACTGCTTTGTCTACTGCGAAAATCCTACTGAAGGAATATTTTCCTCGGTATGGAATGCCTAGAGTCGTGTGGTCAGATAACGGAAGTGAGTTTGTTGGAAGTGTGATGAAGAGTGTGTGTAAGGGCCTTGGAATTAATCAGAAATTCCATAGCGCCAATCATCCTCAGTCAGCTGGATTGGTTGAAGGGTACAACGGCACCCTTAAACTAAAGTTAGCGAAGATTCAGGCTACGACTGGTCTTTCGTGGCCTGACGCTTTGCCTTTAGCATTACTGTCAACTAGGGCGACTGTACACTCCCGAGTAGGGCTTAGCCCCTATGAAATAGTGTTCGGCCGTCCTGCGAATGTGTGGGGGGTTCCTAGGCCAGGAATGTTTTCTGATCTTGAGTATCCAATGTTGATTGACTATTTACATGACTTGACTGCTAAACTGAGGTTAATTCACCAACAGGTTTACGACGCATTGCCGACGCAGACGGAGGGTCCAGGCCACCAGCTCCAGCCCGGAGACTGGGTGGTAACACGAAACTTTTCACGCAAGAATAATCTGGACCCGAGGTTCACCGGACCTTACCAGGTGCTCCTGGCCACGAGGACTGCCGTTCGTCTTGATGGGCGTAAAAACTGGGTGCATGCCACCCATACTAAGCGAGTCCCTATCCCTTTGCCGGCTGACCCGTGGGTAAGGAAAGGCATTGCGTCAACAGAAACAGAAACATTGCCGGCGTTTGTGCCTTTCAGCGACGCACAGCCTGTTGAAGAATCCTCAGCGCAGCAGAAAGCCACTGTTGACAAATTGTTAGCAAAAGACTCAAGACCAGAACAATCAACTGATCAGCAGGACGCTGTCCCTTCGACGGACCCTTTGTTCGACGAGCAGACACGTCCCGGGAAACAACGATATTCTTTGCGATCTCGCACTAAGGACAAATAAAATTTTTCTTGCTTTGCTGAAATTGACAACTGCATTATCCCCGTTTCCCGTGATCAGTTTTGAACTTTCGTATCACTGTAATTATTTGTGTACATATAGATATTGAGCTTCCTCCCTTGTATCTTTTTACTTCCACAGCCGAGAGACTTTGTGCTTGTATATACATATTGTGTATTGAAGGCCGTAGGGCCGCGCGCGTACTTCCTTCTGGATAGTAGGTCTTGACGCTAGGTTAAAGGCCGTCGGTTCCTAGGAACTCCTAGGGATTGACTATTGCTGCACAGAACGAAGTGCGTCAAGAAACGTTGCGGACGGTCGTAGGGAATGGCATTCTCGAAGCTGAATGATTTGGAGGGAGCTCAAGTCCATAGATTCAAGCTGCAGCAACTCAGTCGTACCAAATGCTTCATATTCCAACTGTTTGTATTGTTTTTGACTGCTTCTGCATTATTGGCGGGTGGGGTGTATTACACGATGTCTTATTTCTTACCTGCTACACCTACTCCTACTCCTTACCCTAACCTTACCTCTACTGCTTCTCCCCATTCCTTTCACATGTTACCGGAACACGAGCAGGCTAGACGTGTAGAATTCCGCAACAATTCCTTTATTCAGCTCCTCCATCAGCATCAGTTAGTGGTTAACACTACTAATTGTTGGGTGTGTGGGTTGATGCCACATACTACGGATAAGGGAATTCCATATCTGGTGTTACCGTATAGTTCCCAAGGGTCGGCTCGAGCATTCCAAACGATGTTTCGAAGCGCACTGGGTTTCCACCCCATTCGAGAACCACGTTCCCCCTACTCTGGTCCTACCTCGTACCAAAAACCTTTGTCGATAGCAATAGAGGATTTAGATAGTGAGATCTATGATCCTTCGCTTATTCCCGAAGAAGAGGTACAGGCCTATAGGGTCCTAAGTAGAGGTGAATATAGTGTGTTCACTAGCGAAAAGCAGCTTAAAAGCTCGCCTCCGATATGGGTCGTACCCCACACTGGTAATTTTTGTCTTATGGGTCGTGGCCGAAGATCGCAAGCCCGACTTGGAGCAAGTGCTTGCACTGAAAATTACATTCTGCCGATGTCCTCGTCCCCTGTGTTTCTGGCTGCCAAGGGTACATACTTTATCTGTTATGATCGTGCATACACATGGTTGCCCGCTGACTTCATGGGCTCATGTTTTATTGCAAATCTGTTGCCTCCGACGTTCACTGTAGATGCCGATTATCATAAGATTAGAGTTGTGCGAGGCGTAATTAGTGAAGAGGATACTGCCGGTCAAGAGGCAGGAGACTTTTTCAAGGGTTTCCTCCCGTTTTGGGGACCTATGGTCAATAGTAGGAACCTGAGACAGTTGACTTGAGTGGTAGAATCGACAGCTAATATTACTGCCAGTGCCCTTGGTAATATCACCACAGAACTTCAGGCGGAGAGACTTATGACGTTACAAAACCGTATGGTTTTAGATGTCATCTTAGCAGATCGAGGTGGGGTATGTAAGGTGATCCATTCGAGCTGCTGCATTTTCATTCCAGATAATGCTCCTACTGTCTATCAAGCCATCTCGAGGTTGCATAAGATCTCCGAATCCATACACGTGGATGTAGGGGATTGGACGCTGTTTGGATGGTTTTGGGGCCTGATGTCGACTTGGGGTTGGAAAATTCTGATGATCATTGGAGTTGTGGTAGTGTTCCTGTTCACGTGTTGCCTTTGTGTGCAGTGTGGTCCTGCCTTATGTGGCCTCTGTGCTACAACGTGTATGAGACAACCATCTGTTACCAAGGGGACTCGGTTGGACAGAGCTATGCTACAGCAACATCTCGATGGTCTGATGAATATCGAATATGATTCCGACTAGTGCTTGCCTACATGAGGGCAAAAGGAGCGTCTGAGGTTCCGTGACAATTGTAAGTGGTGTTTTCGACTCGCACGAATATAGTCGAGTCTGGTATTTATGAACCGCAAATGACGAGTTTAGTAAGTGGGCGCAGTTTCGCTGTGCTAACTTAACCCGTTCGTTTGTTATGTGGGTTTTTCATCTGTACCCACGGGTTCCATCTTAGATACGGCATCCATTTTGTCTCTTGCCCTCAAGTAGCCAGCGAACGGACGTTGTCCGCTTCGCGACCCTGGGACTCCCAAGATATTTGTGGAAGACACATGTTCTTTGTGAGTGTCTTTATGACGAGGGGGTTGCTACTGTAAGGCAGATGGCGCCGCTCGAGGCTCATCTTGCCGCACGGACTTATTGTCTCAGCCGTGCATCTCATTAGGCACGTCCCTTTGATGCCTGTATCTCGTGTTTCCCGATACCTCCCCTTTTACACCCTTTCCGATCTCCCCACTGTCTCCGTCTTCCTCTGCACTTGTCTTTGTTCCTATTTCGATCTGTTTTACTGCTGATTGGAATTTGCTAATGGTGGGAAGATGGTTTTTACAGTTGGGAACCGCCAAAAGTTTCCGCACTTATGTTCCGGACCTCGTGTGTTTCAAAGTGACCAAAGTGACCCCTCTGGGGGATAATTGTGGGAACCGGGTTGTAAACTTTTGTGTTCAATGTTATCCTATGGGTAAAAACTGTATAAAAGGAGCGATCCACAGAACCAATTTGAAGCAGTCTCCCCAAGTTGCACGTGTTGTACTTGTCGTGACTTCTGTGTTCCCTGCAGCAAATAAACCTTGAATCTTTGACGCCGAAGGAAGTGTCCCGTGTCTCTGTGACTTGTACGCCGGAGCAGGTTACCCACGAAGGTTTCAGGTGTTGTGCCCTGGCACCGCTGGGTCTTAAAGAACCCAGTCCTTCAACGGCTCGGCATCTTACCAGTGCTCACCATAACATCAAGATGGCACCTAAATGGATCTTCATTATGTAACCTCTGCTACGGAGGGGAGCAGGATGTAGAACATCTTTTATTCACATGCCCTAACCCAAAAGTAGTGGCAGCTAGGACAAAACATCTGCATCCCATATACACCAACTGCCATATCACTACCGTAAAGGACTTGATCACAGTATGTAAATTTCCCCCCAATGAATTAGTTTGTTATAATTTTTATAAATTCTTAAAACCTCTTTTAGCTTTGTATTAACATGAAATTTTAAAAGTATTTGTAACTGAATTTTACCGTACAAAATTTGTGGTCCTCAGTAGAGTACCAAAACAAATAAAATAAAACTTGAAACTTGAAAATTGAGCAACGCTGTCTATACCAAAATCATCAAGAAATGCCTTTGCAAACTTAAGACTGTCCAGAACGCCTCAACTAGACTAATCTTCAACATCCCCTGTCGCAGTCACATCACCCAACACCTCTGCGATCTCCACTGGCTCCTAGTTGAAAGAAAAATAACCTTCAAACTCTTCACCCACCCATGCATGGCCGCTTCACAACACCGGAACCACATACCTCAACAACCGCCTCTTCTTCCAAGCACCCAAAAGACACCTTCGATCAGCTGAACTCTCTCTGGCCACCATCCCTCATAGCTACGAGACCAGAACGAGAGAAAAGTGCTTCTCTCATGTCGCAGCCAAAGCCTGGAATGAGCTCCCCATCCTACTCCGGCACTCTCCCACATTGCCCCAGTTCAGGAAAGACCTCAAGACCTGGCTCTTCGGATGACTCCAGCACTTAATGGATCTGCCCCCCAGCGCCTTGAGACCCTCACAGGTGAGTAGTTGCATTTTACCAACCCTGAATGATTGATTGATTGATTGATAGATTAATTGATAGATTAACTACATGCTTATTGAGAATACCAGCTCCTCCTCTATCCTCAACCTACACAAATGGTTTGGGGGCCGGGGGAGGTGACACCAAGTCAGAGTTGTCTAAAATAACCCAATACTGGATCAATGAACACTGGCTTTGCCTTAGTGGATCAATCAATGCAATCCTGCTCCTTTGCTCAGTCGATTAAACAGAACTTCCTTTCAACTGCTCTGACATACTGGGTAGCCTGCCAATGTTTAATCAGAAAGTGCATCTTGCTTCTACAGTTTGACTGCAAATTCCCTTTTACTACAAGTAATTGTCATAAAAATGTGTTCCACAATATGTGTCAACTCTAGGGGCCTCGAACAGCTGTCCCACAAAATTGACAGTTCTCTTGTAGTAAGTATGCTTTGCTTGAAACACTGTGTCTAAATCAGTTGGCATCCAAAGTAAGACATTGTTCACAATTCAAGAGCTGATTACAAAGAATTTATACTCAAATTCAATTTATGATGCAGTTTTAATCATTTTATGATGCTATAATTGCTGACCCACCTGCACTGCTGATGAAAGAGAAGTTGCAGGTCAAGGCCTTGTGTGTACTACACAAAGTTCTGCAAGCCTGTATTCAGAGCTACTTGCGAAATACTTTTAGTCTTACCAATCGGCCCAGTAAATGTCTTCTTCTGTATATGCACATCAACGTACATATAATGCAATGGCATCATTGGGCTTATTCACGAATGCAATTAGGAATACATGAAGTAATACTCCTGTAGTACTCTTAAGTACCCCTACTTGCTTTTGTGAATTAACCCTCTAAAATGCAAAAAATTGAAAAAATCATGGAATTATTATTGGACATTTATAAAGCGCCTGGTTACGCCTCCGGCGTGTCCCCGCGCTATGATAAGTGGAATAGCCGTCCCTCCCGCCCTTTAAGAAGTCTACCTTCTATATAAATGGGTTTTAAGTTTCTTTCTGAACATGGCCTCAGACGGTTCCAATCGCAGTTCTAAAGGTAGAGCATTCCAACACCTGGGAGCGAGGTATCTGAAGGATCTCCCTCCCATGCGAGCTTTCCTAACTCTTGGAACCTTTAGCAACCCAGTTCGGGAGGATCGAAGATTGCGCGTGGGCTCATACCAGGTCACCAAACTCTGAAGCGGTGCAGGAGCTTTGCCGCTCAAAATACGATGACATGTGGAAAGAGCTTTAAACTCCACCCTTTTCCCCACAGGAAGCCAGTCAAGAGCCTGAAGCGCTGCTTTAGAGGGAGATCTCTTGGGGAGCCTGAGGACCAAACGCGCCGCGGCGTTTTGCAACACTTGTAGGCGGCCCACGACCTTGCCCGTGGCCCCCAGATACAACAGATTCCCATAGTCTAATCGCGAAGTGACCAGGGCGTGCACCAACGTCCTTCGAGCGCGATAGGGATGAGATCTAACACTTTCCTTAAGGTTCTCAGAACGCTGAAGCACACCCCTGCCACCCGACTGATCTGGGGGCCAAAGGCACGATCTGCGTCCAGCCACACTCCAAGGTTCCTTGCCTCCTGGCATGGAACTGGGACTTCTCCCAGGCAAGGGGGCCACCATGCCGACGACCAAGCAGACGGCCCTCCCCCCACCACGAGCACCTCGGTCTTGCTACCGTTCAACTTCAAACAGTTGGCGGACATCCAGGTTGCCAGATCTTGCATGCAATCCCTGAAGATGTCCGCTGCAAGACCGGGTGCACGCGAAAGGGAGATGACCAGCTGCGTGTCGTCGGCATAGGACACCAGGCGCAGACCGTATCCTCCCACAATAGATGCCAAAGGTGAGACATAGAGATTGAATAGGGTTGGGCTCAGGGACGAGCCCTGAGGCACGCCCTGGCCCAGCCCAATCTCCTTCGAGTAACAGTCACCCAAGTGAACCTGAAAGCACCTGTCTGACAGGAAGGATCTAATCGAGCCAAGCGCGTCTCCTGATACCCCTCCTTCATTCAGACACTGTAGCAAGGTGGAATGTGCTACAGTGTCGAATGCCGCGCTAAGGTCTAGCAGGATCAAGGCCATAGTTTGGCCCTCATCCACACCCTGTCGTAGAGTTTCGACCGCCATGAGAAGTGCTGACTCCGTCGAATGACGGGGGCGGAAGCCAAACTGCGAATCATGGAGCAGGGAGGCCTCCTCCACATACTGCATAAGTTGTAAGTTTGCTATTTTTTCCGCCACCTTAGCCATATAGGGCAGGAGAGAGATTGGACGAAGATTGTCTAGTTTTTCAAAGCTGACATTAGCTTTTTTCTGCAGAGGGAGTACAATTGCTTGTTTCCAAGCTTTAGGCACGGTCTGAGACTCAAAGGAGGCATCTAGTAAATGGCGGATATAAGGCTCCAGCACTTGCAAACTACCCTTCAGCCTGCTAGGGGTGGTAGGATCCCTCGGGGAACCAGATTTTATGGACCCGCAGATGCGGATAAGTTCCTCAGTAGGTGGGGTGGAGAAGGTGGTTAGTCGTTTTTCCCCTTTACCTTTCGTGGTTTCCAAGAGCTTAGGGCTGTTACCAGCCTGTTGAGGGAAGGTGGTGTAGATATTCGCCACCTTGTTTGCAAAAAACTCTGCAATACGATCACAGCCCTCCGTTGAACAAAGATCCTTGGGCACCACTGCAGGCTTCCCTACCGAGAGAGATTTGTAGATGGAAAAAAGTTCTTTAGTGGACTATTCTGCTTCATCAATCCTATTGCTAAAGTACAGCATTTTGGCCTTCCTTATCAATCTGTGGTAGATGCGCCTGTTGGCTAAATACCCTGCTTTAGCATGGGCAGTGTAGGCTATCCTCCATTGCCTTTCTGCGCGTTTGCATGCTGCTTTGGCCACCCGCACCTCCTCATTGTACCATGGTGCCGTTCTCTGAGCACGGCCCCCCACTTTTGCCACACCGAGTGGGGCCACCGAATCTAGGGCTTCCGTGATTCGATGGGCCAGGTTGGTGTTAATTTCTTCCACTCCCACTCCCCCAGGGTTGCCCTTCGCAGTGAGCGCCTGATTAAATTTGGTTTGAGAGAAAGCCGCCCATCTCCGCCTAGGATGTTTATCGGCAGGAGGTTCTGCCGGTCGTGCTCCCTGCATACCGATAGTAAAAGGGATAAGATGGTGATCCGACCACGGGATGGGGACCGGCTTCTGAGTTACCACTTGCTCCCAATTTGCGAAAATCGGGTCCAGAAGGTGGCCCAGTTGGTGAGTGGGGTTCTTAACTTTCTGCTCAAACTGCAGTCCTGCCATTACTTGACAAAAATCCCTAGCCACCTTGTCCGTTGGGGTATCTAGATGTAAGTTCAGGTCACCCAATACTAAATATTTGTCAACTCTTAGTGCAGCCTCAGTGATGCCTTCCACTAAATTCTCAATAAATGTAGCTGCCGAGCCGGGCGGGCGATAGATTAAAAGAAAATGCTCCGGCTTCGCTGCCCTCGATAGTGATTTGTTCTAGATGGCATTGGAAGCCCTGCTTAGCTACTATGGCTATGCCACCTCCTCTGCCTAGTGCTCTATCTAGCCTCAGCAGGGAGTAGCCCTCCGGGATAGCCTCAACAATATCCGGCATGGAATCATGGTCTAGCCATGTTTCCGTGAGGAAGAGCAGATCCCATTGCTTTCCACTCAGGAGGTCATGCATATCAAGGCTGTGCTTACGTAAAGAGCGAACGTTCAACAGACCACATACCAAGTCATGTTGCTCTCCATGTTCCGCAACCCCTTTACGAAAGTTGAAGCTGCAATAGCTGCAACCCGCGGTGTTTTCCACTTCCATACTATGTAAGCAAGGTCCCAGTTGCTCACTACGGAGGAGAAGTAGGTAATCTCGACTCCAGCTGACCTGCTCTAGAGGAGGGGCAGGGGGACTGGCACTAGGCCGCGGTCGGCCGCGGACGGGCGCAGACGGGCTTAACTTAGGCGCAACTTCGGCGCGCCTTCGTCGCACCCGCTGTGCTCGTCCGCTGCGCTGCCTACAACACATCCGCCTTATATCCCCCCCAGCGTCCCAGCAACTAGAGCGCTGCAGGTATCTGCCGGAAGTATCTGGCTCGGACCCTCCACGCCCTCTGCTCGAACGGTGCTAGTCACCGGCGTCAGAACGAGGCGGGAGGGAGGGACGAGTCCAGCACTTCGTTGCTAGGTTGCAGCAACTGCCTGTCTGCTTCCAGGAGCTCAGCCGAGCAAAGTGCAGATTAGTCCGGTAAAAGTAATCAGCAGCTGCACCAAAACAAATAGTGCATAAGTCGCGTGCACGCACTGGCTCACAACAGTGCCCAAGTGTTTTAAAAGCTTTAAAAGAGCTCACGCACTATAACAGCATACAAGTAGCATTCACCAATACGCCGGTAGCGCTTCAATAAAAGCGGTAGGGACACTGCCACTGCCCACTTACCACGAGGGGATCCAGGATCCAGTGCCTTATATCCCCCCCAGCGTCCCAACAACTAGAGCGCTGCAGGTATCTGCCGGAAGTATCTGGCTCTGACCCTCCACGCCCTCTGCTCGAACGGTGCTAGTCACCGGCGTCCGAACGAGGCGGGAGGGAGGGACGAGTCCAGCACTTCGTTGCTAGGTTGCAGCAACTGCCTGTCTGCTTCCAGGAGCTCAGCCGAGCAAAGTGCAGATTAGTCCGGTAAAAGTAATCAGCAGCTGCGCCAAAACAAACAGTGCATAAGTCGCGTGCACACACTGGCTCACAACAGTGCCCAAGTGTTTTAAAAGCTTTAAAAGAGCTCATGCGCTATAACAGCATACGAGTAGCATTCACCAATACGCCGGTAGCGCTTCAATAAAAGCGGTAGGGACACTGCCAATGCCCACTTGCCCACTTACCACCACTTATGAATATTCATATAGAATAAGTACAAACAGATAGGACTGCACCTTTTTCGCATTCTTATTAAGAGTGAACTGGAAATTTCAGGGCCGATTCACAAAGATTTTTAAAAGTATGTAAAAGAGTACTCGTGTTGAACTAATACTCTCACTCGTAAAGGCTTCTGTGAATCAACACTTTGGGGATTCTTTAAAGCCCCTTGGGCTGCCGGTGCGTCACTTTTAATATGGAAAAACGTGTGGTGCATTGGGCTTGTAAATAAGCCTCTTTGTGTCCACTGCTCAGCCAGTTTCAGCTCCCTTCCATAGCATCCATTATTTGAAGCTGACCTTTTGAAATTTTTGTGAATCCTAAAGGACCACATTTACTCTGATGCCTCCGGTTCCGATGGGGCCTGATCTTGACCTTGTCACTTGAATCTAAGCTGCCATTCAGGGTTTTAAGTGGGATGAAAAAACTGGGGGGGTCTCTCAAAGGGGCATAGCAAATGCAATTAAGGGCGTAGCTTAACAACACATAAGCTAAAAATCTGTGCTTAGCATAGTGTGCCGCCCAACTTGTATTTTTCTGTATCTGTCATTGCACCACAGATATGATAAAACAAGTAACATCATACCTAAAAGTCTGGACTATTGGATTTGTCAATGGTTATTAGTTGCATAATATAAATAAGCCGCAACAATGCTTGTATATAATATTGAAAAAGCTTTCACTTAAAGCCCTGGTGACACTACGACAATGTTGCTGCCCCTAAGTTTCAAAAAGAGAAGGGAAATCAAGAGAGAAAATGACTCTCTTTAAAGGATTTCCCTTCCCCATCAAAGCTCACCTGCCATGACGTCATGCCGTAACTTCTTCAGTAATGAGAAGTGAGCAGTGTGAGCATGTGCACATTGAATTGCCTGCTGTCACTGTAGTCCGGGAAAAAAAGGACCGTCTGTGCTAGGGCACAAAACAGAGCCTGATAGGAGCCCGTTTTGAGGCCCCCTTTGAAAACTGTTGTTGCTCGTCACCGGTGAAACCCGGCCCACTTAAAGCCATGCCTCCATTATCTATTCACATACTGATGGAGCAAGGTTTCGTACGTAAAGAAACTTGCTCCGATTCAATCCTCTCGAATAACACGTGATAATGTAACCCACATGTTTTGTGAATACTAATAAATACATTACACAACATATTTTTCATCTAGGGGAAGCTTTTAAATGTGATTTACTAACCAGTAACCGAGTGACTAAAAATGTCTGCTGGAATTTTCTGCTCATGCGTCTACTGCATCTACGTAGTATGATGTCCTTTGCTTGGTGGGAATTCTTTGCAGCTGCGCAGTAGTACTTAAGATGGCCGCTTGACTTTCCCATGCTAAAGCCCATGCTGTGCTAAAAACTAAATTTTGCTCAGTCTACCAAACTGCTAATGCTATAGTTAAAATATATTAAAGGGAATAGAGTAGAATTAAGTGGTATACAGTGCATTCATTTATTTTCGTATAATAATATGTTTTTCTTTGACTTTATTATTAGTTCATATTTGGGCCTGGAGGGTGTCTGAAATCTCCATCTTGGAAATGATGCGCACGCACATGGACTCATGACAGTCTGCGAGCCATGACATTGAAAGCTTGCCAAATACAGTATAAGGCAGATGACGCGCCTGGGAACATCACCTCTTGAGCCGAAAAGAGGAAGACTGAAACAAATGTTATGTACAATGTAGATGAAATTATATGAAATACAGGTGGAATTAAAGCATGGGAATTTGAAATTAAGGTAAAGGAACATAGAACAATAAAACCTAAGAAAATGAGATTACATTAGTTTGGTGTGATGACCTCTCCCCACCCCATGTCCATTCAGGAGTTAGAAATACAGGAATATTGAAACATTGGGGGGGGGGGGTGGTACATACACTGAGAATAGTATAATTAAGGTAGGCCTAGTCAGTTAGATAGTCACTGACTTGTCAGTGTTGTCACAGACCTGTCACCTACCCCTCATTGAAGCAAAGGACGGCGGATGCCTTGGAGGTCAGAAACGCTGTTCCATTACTGTGACAGAAGAATCGAGGGGGAGAGTCGGAGAGATTGCAAAAGGAGAAGAATTGATCCATCTGGAAGGGAGAAGAATCACGGGGAATAGTACCAGAGAGGGGTGCGATGCTGACGTTGCACTTAGAAGAGGTCACCTGTCCTGTCCTGAACCTGTCCTGAACTATTGGCTCCTGACTATTGGGGAGTCCCTTTTCCAGCCCTTGGCCAGGGGTTGGTCCTCACACCATTCTAAGTAAATATAACTCTGTGTGGGATGTCCTTGTACTGTTTTTCCTTTTCCACTCTTCCAAGGTACCAACAGTATTAGATTTTATCAAGTTTTCACCTATGTATATTACTTGATTTTATTTTACATGAAGTTGGTATTTAACATGTATTGGTATTTGACTCACAAAATTTAAGCACAGATAAAGGTTTTAAAACTCTCCCAAGTCTGTAATTATTCAAATAAAAAGTAAATGTCATTTCTACCTATTCTGCTACAACCTGATCCAATTGACCAGAGGAAATTTAGAAATTAGGGAATGAAGTTTGGTATGTTATGGTATAAAGTGAATACATTATAAGGTAAAAATAATCCTGATTGCCAGCAGTAATTATTAGCTTATGTATGAGAGTTTAAGGGCCCAGGTGAGTATGGTAGTTCATGAGTAATCCAAGCTGGTAAGTATTACGCTGCATCAGTATTTGCTTGTTAGCAGAGCTATGGTTAGTTTTAGTTAAGTTAGGTAAAAAATTGTATATTGAAATATTGATTTATGTACTAACCAACACCCATATGTATTATTTTATGTTGTCAAGAAGTCCTCGGGATAGTAAATAGCGGGTGGTAAATGGAAGCCACACTGCAGCGAGGTTACTTGCCTTGAGGAAGAAAGTGTGAAAAGTTATGTCAAACTTGGAGCACTGGTTAGGGTTAATTTCAAGTATAAAAGTGAGAGTGATTGGTAGCAAAGGAGTTCGCTGGTGAAGCTTTGGTCTAATATCACCTAAAAAGGGTAATACTGAAGGAGTAGCAGGTTCTTGATGCTTGAGTGAAGAGTAAGCAGAAGAGACTTTACTCGCAGTGTGTGAAGAGTAAATGGAAAGGTTTTACTTGCAGTGAAAGAAATGTACTTTTCTTTGAAATTTAGTAAATCAGGCACAGTAGCAAATGTTTTTACATTGTTAATTAATGAAATACGTAAGTAACATTGAAAGAAATGAAGTTTCATATTACCTTGTAAAGGAGGGGTCAGTCGCGGGTGCTGCACTGACGTCACCGTGAGCCGCGCTGCAATTGGTTGTGACAACGGGCGTGTAGCTGAGGTAAAATTGTGAAGGAGGGGTGAGTACAGAGGAGTGAAACTAACGTCATAGTAAAGCTGCGCAAGCATTGGTTAAGCAAAAAGGTGAAATAGAAGTTGATTGGTCACCAAAATTAAAAGGCACGCTGGTATTGGAGAAGCATTTAAGTAGAAGAAAACAATTGATTAATTTGTCAAAATATAAACAGTGGGAATTGTCTGTGGAACCCCGATCCAACCATTATTGGGACACCATCAGATAGGAGATTCATAGGTTTTGCCCACAAACTGTATATTAGAGGGAAACCAAGAACAATGTACGGAGAAATGCAGATAATAAAGAATTATTTTAAAAAGGATAAGCCCATTAAAACTAGAGAAGGCATTATTAGTCCACCCCGGAAAACACCTGCGTCATACATGATGATAGAAAAAGGCTATCACACTTGTGTATGGTTAGAAAATTGGATAGAAAACGCAAGAGATGATGGAGTATTATCATTCCCTGGGTACAGAACATTTAATGGGAGAATTTTACACAATTTACGAACTCGCATGAATAAGTAAGAACCAAGACCTAAATTAACACAGTACGAAGCCTTAGAAGAATGGGAAACTGAGGCCTTTGAGCAAGACAGACCACGATATGACAGGAACTTGAGTACATTTTATCCTAGATTTCCTCGGAGACACAAGACAAACAGATGAAACAATGGAGACAGGCTATGGTAGTGGAAGGATTATATCCTGTATTAACTACAGAAGACACAACAAGAAGTAAATGTACAGAGAAAACAAAGCATTTAACCACATGGCTGCTGGGCGTTCCCCCCCCCCTGTGCTGGAAAATGCCATTTTAGTGGCACCATGACGAGCTCAGCTCGTCATCAGCACACAATCAGCACACAACACCCGTGGGTGATGATGAGCTGAGCTCGTCATCAGCATCGAAAGGGTTGTGGAGATTCAGAAGATGATTATGTTGAAGATATTTAAATGAAAAATCCTCCACCTTACCAAGAGGAGTTAAATAGAGTTACACCTAATGCCTGCATCAGATAGTACATGAGACCACACTAGAAAGAGTACTTCAAGACAAGGAAAGAGAAGCAATAGATAGAAATAGAAGTGAGTTAATTCGGAAAATAACTCAGTTAAGTACAAATCCTGAAGCACCAACGATACCAGTAATATAGGTCCTGTTGTTCCCTTATATGGGGATAAGCCAAATTGTTCCAAAACTCCTGTTATGACCACACCAATAACACAACCTAGAATAGAAAATATAATAATTGACGATCAGGCAAGTGAGTGTGAGTCAATAATTTCTCTAATGGATTTGCCAATAAGAGAGCCATTAAATGATTCGTTTAGAAAATATGCACCTGGATGCTCAAAAGAAGTACAAATTGAAGCCCACATGAACAAAAAGTGAACCTGTTGTAACCTCAGAAGAAATAGAATGATGGACTTGTGAAATAGAAGAGTCAAAAACACAGCCAAAGTTATTGGATATATTTAAATTAAGAGTAGAATTGGAAGAAATGATTGCTGGAAAATATTTCATGAAAAATTAATGAATTTGGCTTCAGAAATGGGCATCGATATAGGGAGAAAAGTCTTACAGACCCCCTATAGAGCAGAGTTCTCAGACAAAGATTCAGAAAACATGAATGTGCCAGGAAGGAAATTACAGATAAAAGAATTGTTGACATTGTTGCAAAATTGGGTAGATTTAGATAGGTGGAAAACGAGTTGGACAAAGAAAAAGGAAGAAGCACAGGCAAATCGAACAAAATCTGAGTAGCTAATGAAAGAAACAGAAAAGGTTGAAAGGTTGTGCCCAATGGTAGAAGTTCCAGGAGGAGGTTATGTACATGCCCCATGGACTCAACAGGATATTTTGTCATTTACAAATTATTTTCCTAAGTTTAGAGAAAAACAGGTAGAATGGTAAAGGCAAGTTGAAAGGATTGTGAAGGTTTAATTGATATTGCTGTTCCTGCTGATTTATGGGCAGAATGTAAAATTACATTAGATTGGCCTAAATGATGAATACCCAGGAGATGAAAAGACAGGAGCCCCATCAGAAGGGGTAATGAAGAAATATCACCAGCTAATCACTTTCCTGAAGGGAAAGATTCCCCCAAAGGAAACTGATTGGATAAAAATATATAGAACCACCCAAAATCAAGACGAATAAGTACATGCAAATTATGAACGTCTTTTATAAGTATTCAAACAATACAGTGGGTTTGAAAATATTGAAAACAAGGATATGATACATTTTGTGTACCATTTTGTGACTGAATTAAGGTTAGACATATCGCAAATGATTAAACAACACCTCATATGCGGGCAAGCAAAGCCTATAGATGAGATCCTCAAGTATGCAAAATATTGGGGGACGAGATTGTATAATAGGAGAAAGAAATTGGAAGAAAAAGTAAGTGGTCCCAAGTTAAATTAGCAGAACAGCAAGAGCTTCAGTTAAAAATTAGGCAGAAAATCAAGGGACAAATCATGGTCATGGTGATAATAGTGGGGGCAAACCAAAAGGGCGCATGAGCAGAGAAGAAGGAAAGAAAAAGTTTCCTTGTCATGGGAGCGGAAAATTGGGGCATTGGAAAAACTAGTGTAAGCTTATGCAGAATAATAATGTCCAAAATCAAAATTTAAATCCACAGACGCAGAATGAGGCGTTAATGAGTCACAGCAGTTTGTACACCTACGGATTCAATTGCCATCTGCCCCTATCAACAATTTTGTGAGTCAAGCCAAGTACAGTGCGGAGACCAAATTCCAGTAGGGAAGTGGTAAGAGAAAAATAGTAACTCCACAGTTTCTTTTATAGGATACATTCTTTGAAAACTATGAATAATGACGTGCCTGAGTGGAGAGGAAGAGGAATGCATACTTGGCACATCCTTACCGGTAGATCAGTCAGGTCCCTACGTTGATGGTACAGTTGAAAGATATGACATCACCTTCTTATTGGACACTGGTGCTACCCGCTCTACAGTGAGAACAGCAGACATCCCAAACCTACCCCTCTCGGGAAAATCAATCCAAGTAGTAGGCGTTTATAATAAACAAATTAGAACGCCAATTACCGAATCAATGGAACTATGTATTTGCATCTTTAAAGAAATGCATAAGTTTGTGGTTTGTGCACTCAATCCCCCCGTAAATCTGTTAGGAAAGGATCTACTAAGTAAAATGACCTGCACAATATTCTGCACACCGAATGGTGTTATAGCAATTCAAACTCAAATTAAGATGGAGTATATAAAATGATGTCACCAAAACAGGGAACAGAAGTAAATGACCAACCTACACTGATGACCCCAGATAAGTTACCTGAAGAGGTCCAAGATACTGTAAATCCTGATGTATGGGATTTTACCGTTAAAGAAGAAGGATTAATGGCAAATGAAGATCCAATAAGGATAACTGTAAAGGAAGGTGCAGTTTATCCAAATACGCGACAGTACTAAAAGAGCTCAGAAATGAAAGCAGGAGTTACAGCTGAAATTGATTGATTGGTTGAGCAAGGCATTCTAAAATAAATAAGATAGCCCTTGTAATTCACTCATAACTGATATAAAGAAACCTAATAAGAAATATAGGGTAGTCCAAGATTTGAGAAAAATTAACAAAACTGTCTTACCAGCTGTCCAATAGTGCCAAATCCAGCAGTGATTTTATATCAGATACCGTGGAATGTAGGATGGATCACTGTAATTGATTTATGACATGCTTTTTTCTCGATTCCAATTCATCCTGATGGTCAATTTTTATTTTCGTTTAAATTTGATGAGCATATTTACGTTTGGAATAGTTTTCCACAAGGGTACACTAAAAGTCCTTTGATTTTTAACCAAATTTTGAAAAAATAATTTGAATCTCTGGTGCTGGCCAGACAATCTGTTTTGGTCCAGTATATTTACGACTTATTAGTCACATCAAAAACTCAAGATGATTGTCTTATTGATTTAATTGCATTATTAAATCACTCGGCTGAAGGTGGACATAAAGTGTCCCAGGAGAAATTACAATTTTGCACAACTTCAGTTAAATATTTGGGACACCAAATAGAAAGAGGAGTCAGGAGATCAGGAATAACCTCAGAGAGAGTAAAAATAATAAGACATATGCAGCTACCACAGACCCAAAAAGAAATAAGAATGTTTCTTGGAGTTGTAGGTTATTGCAGGCAATGGATTGTGGGATTTGCAGTACTAGCTAAACCAGTGATACAAATTACCAAGAAACGAGCCAAGAATCCAGTAGAATGGGATGATGAAAGCATGACAGCTTTTATAAAACTACGAAACCGTCTATGTGAAGCACCTGCTCTTGGTTTGCCAGATTACTCGAAAGAGTTTGCATTATTCTGTGACGTGAGAGATAATTGTGCACTTTCAGTCCTGATGCAGGGACATGGATTAATGCAACGTCCTGTGGCTTATTTTTCTGCTACTTTGGACCCGTTGGCATCTGCTCTGCCTGGGTGTTTAAAAGCTGTAGCTGCAAACTGTATGAGTCTGGAAAAAGTGAATCCATTGTAATGGGACATCCTGTAAAAGTGTATGTTCCACACTCAGTTGTAATTCTACTGACAAGAACCCAAACTCAGTATCTTACCCCTAGTCATTTGAATAAATATGGGAGAATCATATTTGGGGCTGAGAATGTAACAATAGGCAGATGTACTGTATTGAACCCAACAACCTTGTTGCCAGAACCACATTGCAAAGAAGTGAAAGATGAAGTCAAACATGAATGTCTCAACGTCACTGAACTGAGTACAAAACCTCAACTAGACATACTGAAACTATTGAAGGGTATTGACAATATTGGTTCAAAAAACAAATTGGTTTTTCAAAATCTGACAAAAAAAGAAAGAAAGGTTCTAGAAGAACTACAACAAAATGACGACATAGTGATCAAGCCCGCAGACAAGGGGGGAGGTATAGTTATCCTAGGGAAGGAAGGTTACAACCTACAATGCCTCGCCCTCTTGTCTGACACCAAGTTCTACAAAAAATTAGAGCTTGATCCCAGTGAAAGACTGCAAAATATTGTCGCAATGATGGTGTATGAAGCAGAGACACATGCATGGATCTCTAAAAAAGAAGCAGATTATCTAATAACCACAGCGCCCAGAATACCATTCTTCTACTCGCTTCCTAAAACCCACAAAAACAAGTCCCCACCACCAGGACGCCCAATTGTCTCGGGCATTGGGTCTATTTTAGAGCCCCTGTCAAAATTTGCAGATGAATACCTCAAACCATTGGTGCAAAAAACAGCAACATACCTAAAAGATACCCGTGACCTACTTAATCAAATCACTGGAAAAACTTTTGACCCTGACACTATGCTCCTAGTAGGGCTGGATGTGGAGTCTCTATATATGAGCCTACCCCAGGAAGACACACTTCAGATGTTAGAAGATCTACTGTATATCCAAGACTGGCCTCACAACACCCTGCGACACTTCGTGCTGGAATGTTGCCGTTTGGCCCTAAAAGAAAATTATTTCGAGTACAATGGGGAACTGTACTTACAATGCCATGGCACTTCCATGGGCAGTGCATTTGCCCCTTCGGTGGCAGGCCTTTATGTAAGCCAATTTGAATGTCAGTTTGCCCTCAATGAATCAAACCCCTTCTTTTCCAGTATTTTATACTGCAAAAGATACATCGACGACATTCTAGTAATTTGGAACAAGGAAAAAGATCTCCCACTATTCATCGAATGGCTCAACAAACAAGATAAGTGGCTCAAATTCACATTCACGGAGGACAACAAAAAACTTGACTTTTTAGACCTGACCATTTTTGTAGAAAATGGAGTTTTGGAAACAAAGACCTTCACAAAACCCACGGCCAAGAATAGCCTTCTCTCTTACAAAAGCTATCATCCTAAACCTTTGAGGGACAATCTCCCATATAGGCAGTTTTTAAGGATTAAAAGGAATTTGCATATAGCCAAGTTCTGAGCTGGGATGGTGCAGTGAGCTAAAAAACGGTGATGGATCAAGCCCTGATATTTGGACTGGGTAAGAGTGGTCTGCTTAATTCAGACACTCTGTTCATCACCACCCCCTTTTCTGAATCATTTTTGTCCACCATAAGCGTGGAAGGGTATACTCAGATGTGAGTCCCTAGCTCATTGCACCATCAGGATTCAAGCAAGCCGGGCCGAAGACGGCTGAAATGCCAGAAACCGGTCCCCGGTAGCTTGTTTCCTTCCCAGTATAAGAATTGGCTTGGTAGTTTGGTCTGCCCTGTTCCCATGATGCACTGGGGCAGGGTCAGACTAATTTGCATATAGCCAAGTTCTGAGCTGGGATGGTGCAGTGAGCTAAAAAACGGTGATGGATCAAGCCCTGATCTTTGGACTGGGTAAGAGTGGTCTGCTTAATTCAGACACTCTGTTCATCACCACCCCCTTTTCTGAATCATTTTGTCCACCATAAGCGTGGAAGGGTATACTCAGATGTGAGTCCATAGCTCATTGCACCATCAGGATTCAAGCAAGCCGGGCCGAAGACGGCTGAAATGCCAGAAACCAGTCCCCGGTAGCTTGTTTCCTTCCCAGTATAAGAATTGGCTTGGTAGTTTGGTCTGCCCTGTTCCCATGATGCACTGGGCCAGGGTCAGACTAATTTGCATATAGCCAAGTTCTGAGCTGGGATGGTGCAGTGAGCTAAAAAACTGTGATGGATCAAGCCCTGATCTTTGGACTGGGTAAGAGTGGTCTGCTTAATTCAGACACTCTGTTCATCACCACCCCCTTTTCTGAATCATTTTTGTCCACCATAAGCGTGGAAGGGTATACTCAGATGTGAGTCCCTAGCTCATTGCACCATCAGGATTCAAGCAAGCCGGGCCGAAGACGGCTGAAATGCCAGAAACAGGTCCCCGGTAGCTTGTTTCCTTCCCAGTATAAGAATTGGCTTGGTAGTTTGGTCTGCCCTGTTCCCATGATGCACTGGGCCAGGGTCAGACTAATTTGCATACAGCCAAGTTCTGAGCTGGGATGGTGCAGTGAGCTAAAAAACGGTGATGGATCAAGCCCTGATCTTTGGACTGGGTAAGAGTGGTCTGCTTAATTCAGACACTCTGTTCATCACCACCCCCTTTTCTGAATCATTTTTGTCCACCATAAGCGTGGAAGGGTATACTCAGATGTGAGTCCCTAGCTCATTGCACCATCAGGATTCAAGCAAGCCGGGCCGAAGACGGCTGAAATGCCAGAAACCGGTCCCCGGTAGCTTGTTTCCTTCCCAGTATAAGAATTGGCTTGGTAGTTTGGTCTGCCCTGTTCCCATGATGCACTGGGCCAGGGTCAGACTAATTTGCATATAGCCAAGTTCTGAGCTGGGATGGTGCAGTGAGCTAAAAAACGGTGATGGATCAAGCCCTGATCTTTGGACTGGGTAAGAGTGGTCTGCTTAATTCAGACACTCTGTTCATCACCACCCCCTTTTCTGAATCATTAAAAGGAATTGAGGCAAAAACAGTGACTACAAAAAACAGGCCCTAGAACTGAGTGAAAAACTAAAAGCGAGAGACTACACGCCTGCAACAATTTCCAAATGTATGAAACGAGCAAAACATCAGCCAAGAGAATGCTTATTACAACAGAACCCAAAAGAACCTATCCCGGACCTCATGACTTGTGTAACCACATATTGTTCAGCGACATATGAGGTTCAAAAATTAATAAGAAAAAATTGGCATCTATTATCCACTGGCAAATTCAACTGGCCAAAACCCAGATTCGCCAATAAAAGGACGAAAAACTTGAAAGACCTCTTGGTGCACACCCGTCCACTTCAAAAGAAAAACTCTGAAAGGACAAGAAACTTGGATATGTCACCAATAACTGGTCATTATCCATGCGGCACATGCTTGGTGTGCAAACTCACAACCCCTACAAATTCCTTACAGTTAACTGAATCATTGAGATGGACACAACGCCAACATAACAATTGCAACTCTACACATGTAATATATATGATAAGTTGCCCGTGTCAAAAAAGTACATAGGAATGACATGTAGAAAGGTCAAAACAAGAATAGGGGAACATAAAAGTAATATAAGACTCAAGAAAAACAACACTAAACTTTGTTCCCACTTTGTCGAGACTGGGCACGACTGTGAGGATATACGTTGGACAGTACTAGAAATGTTGACTGAAAAAAATCAAAATGCCGAAAAAGTACTTTTTGAAAAAGAACAACGATGGGTAAATCGTCTTCAAACCCATCTAACAGGCATGAATGATAACATTCCTTGGCACCAATTCAGTTAATACCATATCCATGATAAGTCGAGCAAATGTACTGACAGTGCACACAATAACCTTGGAGAAACTATATTTTTTTAAAAATCATCGGTTTATGGTAAAAATTATTCTTTTTAAATGTCATTTTCTTCCCAATCTAGGGATAGTTTTCGATTTACCATATAATATCTCCAAAAGAGTACATATTGTAGTGATACCGAACAAAAAACAGGATTCATGATTACAACTAGTTAATCCACCATTTAATATCCTAAAATATCTGTGCCATACATAGATATTGCACATTTATATTTACGTGTGCCATTTGAATCTTTGTATTCTCTGTTTAACATATTGCTTAGAAATGCTTAAAACATTTTGAGCAACCCAATACGACCCTAATTTCAATCTAATCAGAAGTCGTATCTATAAGTAACTCTGCTCCTGCAGCGCGATACAAATAAAGTTTTTAAAAAAAACAGTCCCCTTTCTATGAGAATGGCCTTATAGAGGCAAAGCAACCACGCACTAAGGTTACCGGGTCGGAGCGAGCACCACCGGAGGAAGTCTTCTCAAGTGCAGGTAGGAATGCTGCCCCCACGCTGCATTTTGATCGTGCAAAGGGTGGGTTTGTTTGTTTGTTTTTCAAAAGCATGAATGTTTTTCAAAAGCATGAATGTTAAACATACACGCTGTCTATGTCCGCAGCTCCAAGCTACAAGGTAGCTGAGCGCCCGTTGTTACAGAACACACTCTTAAAAAAGGTATTTAAACCAGCTCTTCAACGTGTGTGTTTTCCTCTATATACTAACGCATTATTTGCAGAGATTTTATGTTGGTTTTTGACCAAACGCAAGTTAAAGTTGAGCGTAATGAATTACCATGCAATGCATTCCGTTTTTCCTACATGTGTTCAAAATTATACAAACACGTTTTCTGCAGTTTTATTTTCTGCCTTACAATTTCCTTTAATGATTTCGAATAACTGAACCTCGGGACAATTAATCTAGACGCAGGTCTTCAAGCGAGCTGCATGAACTGTGAGATTCATTACAATCACCTGAGAAACAAAACAAAGTGTACAAATCTTATACCCCCACACGATCTTTTTAAGATCTACCATAAAATCCCACACGCAGCACAATAAACAACCACCGAACATTTATTTATTAAGGTTAGTACAGCATAAAGGGCCAGTCTCCTTTACCCACAAAAAAGACATTACGCACAGATTCAGCTTCTGTCCTTTTAAATGTGTCAGCACTCTGTACAGTGTAATTAAAACAGCACTATCTACCCTACATGCAAGCCATCAGATAGACTGCGCATGCTTTCAAAAACTAGATCTATGTGTTACTCTGTTTATTTTGTCGATTCTCCCTTTTTTCCTTTTCATTAGCAATATTAATGTGCATGACATAATTGTTTGTTGCATTACTCGAAAATAGAGTTCAGATGTGTCACCCCTAGTACTAATCATGATAGCAATGCCTGTCATATGCATATATATTTTTGTCCTTTCTCCTTACTACAGGTCAACGAGAGTGTAAAAAGGCTATGAATATATTGACCTATACCGCACAAGTCGTGTGAGTAAATGTATGTGTGTCTTTTGTCCTGACGAATGCTCCATAGACCTTTATGGCATAGGGAGCAGAAACATGTCAACTGAACTTACAATTAGGTACAACTGGACCCAGTAACTCGATCCACAGTTGTTACCGACCAACTTTTTAATACCAAGTCTATCACTTTTCCATATTAAAACAGTTGTTCACAGGAGAAGATTTGGTTTTTAAATTTCCTTCACTTTTTACTCTTCACTTACTCCACCCCTAGGGGTTGACCCTCATTATCTGGACACTGCATTCAGACCCCGAGGTTGCCTCTGGGTGAGGCTGGCATAGAACATAAACTATTGGATGCCCAATGACTATGCCATAACGCCTGTGTGGGGCGGATAATCAAGATACACCGCATACTACAACAACACGGCGTTTATGAGGGTGTCCATCTCTGAACTAAAGGTTCTGAACGTTACAAGTGTCCATTCCCTCACTTGATTAATCATGTAATAATGTAACCAACATGTTTTGTGAATACTAATAAATACACTACTAGGGGTGGGCGGCAAATTCAGTTCCGCTCGCGGAACTTGCGAAATGTCAACATTTCCGCATTCTGCGCGGAACACGGAAATGTCGAAACTTCTGTGATC
>NW_028247361.1:0-53306 GCF_964263255.1 Lissotriton vulgaris | reverse complement strand
TCTTCTAGCAGGATGGCAAGGTATGGTGAAATGTCACAACTGTGGCCACTGCAGCAATGTTATGGTAGGGGATGTTTTCCCCCACAGACATACAGGCAAACAAATTCAATTGAGACATACGTCAGACTGCAATACCAGCATGGTAGTGTATGCCATCAAGTGCCCCTGCTGGCTGGTATACGAGGGGAAAACCACGAGGAAGATAAAAGTTCGCATCACGGAGCACAAGAGTATGAAAAGAACCAGTAACTCTAAGTCTAACCTGGCCATGCATTGGAAAGAGCAGCAGCACACCATACCACAATTGCGATTTACTGTACTAGAGAGTGTAGATGAAATGTTACATGCTGATACTAACCCCCAATTGTCTCAAAGAGAAACATACTGGATTCAGAGTCTGAATACGCTTGAACCATGTGGTCTTAATGATAAAATTGAATTTATGTGTTTTTTATAATTTGTCATAACTATGAATGTGATGTGTACGATTCAAATATTGTATTTAATTAAGGCATTTAATGTAACTTTGTCAAAACCAGTACCGATTGAAATGTGCTAGACATATGATATTCTACAGATGCTCACGGGCCAGTTAGAAATTTTATAGAACTATTAGCATAGGGGGCCGAGTTCATTCCTATTACCACTCAAGTTTTTTTATACATACTAGTCCAGGTATTATTCTTTTTCTAACATATATACTGTGTTTACATGATTAGATTATTTCAAGATGGCGCCTGCCATTAGAATAGACAAGTAGTCCGTTTTTAGTGTTTAGTCTGAGGGTGGCGGCTGCATATAGGAAACAGGAAACCGTCTATGAACAACGTGAGACGGTGAAAGGCCGGTTGGATTCAGAAAAGTCAGGTAAGCGGCATCCGTCGCGTTACTGCACTAAGCGCCTATGAGAATCTGGGCGCTCCAGAATAGGGTCTAATGTAGTCTCTTGATTTACAGAGCTTAAAGAATTAGCGGCGAGGTCAACGCAGATACAGAGCAGACGGGACACTTAAAGACAGTGGGCTTGACAGGTAGGCGGTACTTCGATACCGGAGCTAGCAAAGGAAACAGTAATTGTTGTCAGCGGGTATTGATAGTATTTCATTTTCCAGACAGGAACTCAGCATATTGTATGGAGTGGCCAGCAACTGACTTAGTAGTTCAGGTACGAATATCAATGATATTGACCGGGCAGGTTGGCATGCTAGTAGTTATACACAGAGATTGTATAATAGAAGCACGGAGGCACCAGCATGTTTTTTGATTTGGGACTCGTTATGACAAAATTACACAATGTTCTGCATGCACACGAGGTTGGGTCCAAAACTTCCTATTTCTGAGTTTAGATAATTTTCGTTATGTTGGTTTTAATTACAGTATTCCCCTGGCGAAGGTATCTCGATACCGAAATGCATTGGGATTGACTGAATACGATGTGATGAACCCATGTACATGATGTAATGTACTCAAGAAGAGAAAAAACAAGAAAGAAAATTGTCATTAAAAACATGACGTCTTCAAGGATTTGAATTTTTGTTTTTGTGGCAACAACTGATAGTTGCATGGACATTGATTTTGGAAGAGAAAATTTGGTGTATAAATTTGTGTATGGATAGTGAAGGCAAAAAATTGTGTTTAACAGGAGCATCCCACAGGGGCTTGTGAATAGTGCGCCGTTCTCAAACAGTATCTGGTTGTTAGTTAAGTTATTTTGCATATCAGCTCCAGAGTCGTTAAAGCCTCTACCACCTTTTGCGACCCTGGCTTGCCTGGATCCCATTTGGCACCAGAGCAGATGGGAAATCATCTAGTCAGAAGGGGTGTCACACTTACAGTCCAGGCACATCCTTAAGGCGGGCCACCTGAAGTGGACAGTAGAAGGAGAGCTTCACCATCTTGGTTTTGGCGAAACTAGGAACACTGGGTCAGGATTATGTCCACTCCTTGCAGGAAGTGGTCATATAGGGGGTATAGTCACCCCAGGGGAAGTAGAACAGAAGAAGGACAAAGAAGAGCTGACACCACAAGAACAGAGGACCTGCTCTAAAATTGGCACCAACCCCTGCCTGACTGCTGATAACCTCTACAATTGCAAGAACGACTCACCCAGAAGCTGCACATCCTCCCCAAACCCTCAGAGGACTGTCACTCACTTCAAAACCTCACATCATCTTGCTTGGGGTAAAGGAGCCCATAACTTTACATCTGCAGGCACTGACTGCACTTGTCCCGTACTCTGTTTTGCTGGCCATCAGGCCCACCGAGGGAGTATTTCACCAGGAGGAGGTCAGTATGGTTTCAGGAATTCAGCCTCATCTCTTCAGAGAGTTTTGAGATGCTAGACCCTCCAAAAAGCCTCCCAGCACCAATACCTTGGATGCCAAAGCATTTGCTGCAACCAAGGTATGTTAAGTGTCCAGCCCAGAAAATCAACACCACAAAACTGACCTGCCGATGAGGGACTTTAGGACCAATGGCCACAGCAAACATAGCCTTGCTGCCCAGTTTTCTTCCCCATGCCTTGTCACCCAAAAACCATGACAGCCTCTAACTCAAAACACCTCTGCAACAAGCTCCTCAGCCATAGCCCAAGGTAACTGACAGTGTCCCCTTGCTCCGGAGACCCTTAAGAGATGGCCCCCTTTTGGTTCTGCTAGACTTCTCCCCAAGCCCCCACTTGCAGCCTTTTGGTTACAGATACCCTTCCGTTGACTTTAAAGTGTAGCGCTTAAGACTTCCAACGCGACCAGCCCCTTTGCACCCAGACCCCCTAGGGTATGTAAAACCAAACAGGTGGTGGTTCTTTGAACCATGGCTCCCTAAGAACCTTAACTACTAAAAGACACCTTCAACAATCGTTTGCAAGTATATGTATGCAATGTATGTTTCTCCCAAAGTATAACATAACCACTTTCGAAGCTCATACCTCAAAAACATTATTTGAGCATTTAACTGATTTACTGTGAAATCTGTTTCTCTGAAAGTACTTACCTGGTTCCAATGATCTTGGTGTATACGAATATGTGCTATTTTTCTAAACTGGTCACAAAGGTATTCTTGAGTGTGTGTCTCATTTATTGACTTTTAGCAACAAATGCTTAATACTCCCCCCTGATAAGCCAGAGCCGCTCAACCACACTACAGCAAATAGAACACTTGGGATTGCTAAAGTAAGCCCTGTAAACCAAAAACGGTCATCTGTTTTTTTTTGCATGGTGTGCTCCTACATTGGCCCACTACATAAAAAGCCAGCTTCCTACAGCTCAGAAAAGTGACTTTCAAATAAATGAGCCCCTTTGTTTCCATATTCTCACACCTACTCTTCAATCAAAATCATCAATCAAAAATACTTTATTTAATTAAGAAACGTAATCATAAAAGCACATATTACATTAATCACAAAAAGATAAAAACATTTTTTTAAAAGTATGGATTTTTTAACACAATCTACTTTTTTTAAAAGAAGTAACTGCGAGACTAGTTGCCTGATCTTTAAGAGTCTGTAGAAAAATGAGAGCAGGTCTGCATCGTCTAAAATTATAAGTTTTCACAATTGGCAAAAAGAAAATGCTAGGCAGGTCTATAAAGGCCAGGTACACCAAGCAGTGTCTAGCCACAACATACTTGCCAATAATCAGTACAAGATTCAGGCACTGCTCCACTGTGCCAAGAAGTTCCTTAACTCCATACTGTCAGAAACTTAAAATATTGTGATCATTATCTCAAGTTCTGATCCAATTAAAAATCACTCCCTCATACCTTTAGCTGTTGATTCAGTGCGGGAGATCAATTGATAGCAGCTTGGCTAAGATCGATCCCCCTTCTTAAAAAGGGTTACAATTTGATGAGCACTTGCATCTATTAGCCTCCTGGTCTGCTAGTGAATCCTCACTACGACTAAGACATTACATTAAAAAAATGCTTAACCCAAGCAGCTGCAGTAATGTATGAGGTATGTGACGTCATTCATTTTCCTACTACTATCTTTTAGTCAACTAATCATAAGCCAGAATGATTTGGGATCTTTCGCTTATTGGCCTCAATTACAGTCTCGAAATTCCTCGTTCTAATCTCAATCTTACTTTTAAGGATGAGTTTGTAATGAGCCCTGCAGCTCCCCAACTCTGCCTTCTTCAGATTGGTAACCAAAACACGTCTCCAGTTACGATTTGCCAGGGAACAAGCCTGATAAAACCATTTTGGGAGCTGAGCATCAGAACTGGGGGCTGGCTTCATGAGCAGTGTTCTCATCATCCTACAGATCTCAGAAAACTATTCAATTGTTGCACCACATGCACCCCCTCTCCTGTCGTTTTTGAAGGAGAGTTACAAGGTTGGATCATTTCGATACCAGGTGGAAATTGTTATCTTTGGTGCACATACCAATGTTGGTGCTCAGATTAGGAGAAAATGTGCTATAGGATAAACGGATTATGGTCTTCTATACATAAGTTTAATATTTTCACAATTTCACAGGCGTTTGAGAGCAATGAAGAGCATGGGGACATATCAAATCTGCCTCAAAGTTCCAAACTCAGTGCCTCTCAGAATTGAGCAGGTAAAAGTGTTGTACAAAATATCTGCCCAAAGATCCCAATGAAGAGTATAGGCATGTCAAACAGTATTAAAATCCCCACATAACATTGTATGTTCACATTGCATCAACCCCTATGTGCCCCTTGATAACCAAATCTATACAATCCTCCCCACTCCCGAGAAAACTGTGGCACGGCGCCACTTCCATGACCTCTCCCCAATATTGGCAAAAAGGATGCTCGCATGTAGCTGGAAATCCCCCACAGCACCTAGAGAAGGGGCATGGGGAGAGGAAGTAATATGATGGGCCACTGCAGAGATAGAGGCCCTGAAGCATGAGGAATTCAGAGGGCTTGGCAAGAAGCTCCTCTGCCTGGAGTGGACTCACCCGTTAGAGCAACTACGGGTCATATGTATCATCAACCTGATTTGCGATTCCCAAATAGCGATTTTTAAGAAATCGCTATTTGAGAATCGCAAATAGGTATGTATGTACAAAATCGCATTTTTTTTGCGATTTCTTAAAATTCCTTAATTGCGATTAGCAAATTGCGGATCACAATTAAGGAATACTTTCCCATTCATTTCTATGGGCCAGGAGGCCCATAGGAATGAATGGGAAGTTATTCTCAATTTGCGATTCGCAATTTGCTAATCACATTTTTCAAGGAATTCGGAACTTACCACTAACTAGAAGTTGGTGGTAATTTGCGATTCCTTAAGGACATTTTGCAAATTTTTTTTGCTTCATACATTGCATTTAAGGAATCGCAAAATTGCATGTTTAGGGCGGAAGAGGGGGGGAAGGGGTTGTGCTGCTTGATCCTAGTTGTAACAAATATATCTTCCTTTGTTCTTAGATACGCTATAAACATAAACATGTAAGAAATGTTTACTGCTGTAAATGACTGAAACGATATTATGTACATTTGCTCTTTGTTGCTTACAGTCTATTTGTAATGGATCACTACAGTGAGTTAGTAATGATGTATATGCAACAGCCCCTTCAAAACTAATAAAGGCTGTGTTAAAAAAACAAAATAAATCTATACAATCCTTTATAATTTGCATTATTAGCATATGAAAACGAATTATTATAAAAGTTAAATAAGCATAATTTAAAATGGTTATTACACTTGGCCACTAAGGCTTGTATTTCTCAACTATCTACAGGGATGAGGCACACCTCACAGTTCAGTAATAGCTTCAGCCAGATTGAAAAAAAAACTTTTGCTCTACCGGATCTGGAAAGTTGAGCGGGGATGTAATAACAGCTGTGTCCCTTGTGCTTGATATCAGTCACTTCCCAAGTCTCCTGCACTAGCACCATATCGAAACTCAGTAAAGGAAGGCCAGGCTCTATACTCATTTCTGGCTGCATAGCCTGCAGGGTTCCAGCTTACCACCCTGATATGACCAGAGCTTTGATCAAAAGACAAATCTGTTCTACAGAGAGCCTGTGGGATATCATCATCATCAAGGTAACTTTATTCGGTTTCAGAGAAAAGAAAACCATAAAAGTACATAAAATCAACTGTACATTTTGTAGTTACCATAACCCAATTACATACACATGATAATCACTTCAGTTATTTCAATTATTAAAAAGGAATAAAAATTGAGAATACCATCCTTAAAATCAGTGTAAAACAACACTAAAAGGAAATGTATTATTAATTCTAAAGAATGTGAATCAATTACAGGTATTAATATTGTTTCCTAATAGCAATTACCACCTTAATAAAATTGTAAAGCCCAATACATATGTCTGATGTGGCCAAAGAATACAAGAGACTAAAACCATCAGTATAAGAGATTGGCCTACAGCTTTTTAAAATCGGGACTAAAAATCCGCTCCTAGGCTCCTTATATAGGGTGCAAAAAAACATAAGGTTCAATGTGCTTTGAACGGTATACAACGTTTAGCATGCATTTTTTACCACGCACTACCACTACAACGCAGGCATTACCACGCATACCATTACAACGCATTGCGCTGGGGGGCGCTCTAGGATAGGGAATAAGTATAATTTTATATCCAACACCTTCCCTAGTGTCCACGGGGACTGGAGTTGGAATATAAAATTATACTTACCACTATCCAGCACCTCTAAGCGCTATGCGTTGTAACGGTATGCGTTGTAAATACCGCGTTGTAATGGTATGCGTGGTAAAAGTATGCGTGGTAACGTCATACATCCGCTTTGAACTGCCAAATTGTCACAGGGGCAGAGCACTAAGTTGTTTGTCCAACCAGCTTGTGCCTGAAAAGCCACTAAAAATGCAGGGTCAATAACCGAAATCTTGTTAGGTAAAAGCGAGTCTGAATATTTGACATAAACGTTAACTAAAATTTCTGTTGGTCCGGAAAAAAACACAGAGGGGTTGGGAGAGACGGGCGTTTGCCCTGCCGTATTATGCCTCTTTAATAATTATTTTCGCATTCTCAGGAATGTTTGCAGGGCAATCAAATTAATGTCCCAGACCCAATTTATAAAAGTTATCCCTGACAAAAGATAGCCAGTGAATATCTAATACACCATCAAGATTAAGACAGTGTATGATAATATCTCTAGTAAACGTTAGCTCTTCCGATAGCCACATTTTGGCCCATAAAAGTAGGGGGGCAATGTTTATAGACTCTTCAACAAAGTCAAGCCTCACCTCATAATGACAGAAGCTAGTAGGGGCACCTTTTGGAGCCATTAGCAGCCTTTTAATAAATGTATTCTCCATAGATTGCTTCTGGCTGCTTTTATGGAACCCCCAGACACCTGCACCATATGTTACCACCGGGACACATTTGGCCTTGTAAATTTTAACAAGCTTGGTCACAGGTTTTTGCCCTAATTTAGATGGAAAACGATAAAGTCCCTCAACCACCCTACTAGCATTATGCGTTCTTGATGTCACAAGCAAATCCCATTTTAGCTTGTTAGTAAAAATATTCCCTAGGTAATTAAAACTTTTAATTTTATCAATTCTCATTGAGCCAACTGCACGATTTCTGGTTTTGGTTGTTTAAGGTCCACGGATCATGACGTAAGATTTCACAAAATACACCTTTAAGTCCAGCCAAGCAGAAATTCGGAGAATGCATCAAGAGATTTTTGAAGGCCATTTGCAGTTAGGGCCATGAGAACAGTATCGTCCGCATAAGAGAGGAGCGGAACTTGGATGCTCCCAATGCGTGGAGAGTCAAGATTTTTCTGTACCAGGAATGCTTCTAGACCATTAGTATAAATAATAAAAGAAAAGGTGCTAGTATGGATTCCTAGCGGACACCCTCTGTTGATGCAATAGGCCTGGTTTCTTCGCCATTGGTGCCATATCTAATGCTTACAGATGTAGAGGTGTGAGCCTACGGAGAAGAGAAACCAGAGGTACCTTGACTCCCATTTTCCCCATTAGTGCACACAACTTGCCCCGATTTACCGTATCAAAGGCACTGGACAAGTCCATGAAGGCCAGATGGATAGAAATCTTCCTGGCCCACATGTACTTGCCCATAATCAGTGATAAGTTGAGGCACTGTTCAGTGGTACCCAAGCCCCTCTTGAAGTCATACTGTGATCTTTCAATAATCCCTGAATCTCTGCCCAATTTTATAGTCGTGCAAGGAAGACCCTACCCAATACTTTTGCCTGTGGCATCAATTAAGGAAATAGGCCTATAGCAAGAGGGGTCACACCTGTTACCTTTTTAAAAACACATGGATAGCCTCCTTTCAGGATACCGGGATATGGCCAATCACCACTGACTTAAAAACATCAGACAGTAATGGGGCCTTCAGTTCATGGTTAGTTTTAAAAAGATCCAGTCCGACACCATCTGGGCCAGGTGCTTTCATACTGATATCTTTAGCTATGGCTTCCTCAACCTCAGCTACAGAGATTGATGCACTTAGATGGCGTGCCGAGGTCAAATCTAAAGGCAGATCCTCGCTGGTGATCTCATATATGCAGCCTTTAGGATTAAATATGGTTGCATAGTGGATACCAAGACATCTGGCACAATCAGGGAATCCATCTTGCCTGTCTCCTCACTGAATAGAGGGCAGCTTATGACTTTCCAGAAACTTTTCAAATCCTTGAGGGTGCTCGCTCTATCCAGGTCATCCCAGGCTATGTGTCTTAGATCTTCTTTCCTCTGTTTTGCTGAGTCTTTGTAAACCTTCCTGGCAATTTTAATCTGGACCCCATCTCAAGGGTGTGCGTGTAATGCCAGTTTTCGAATTTTGTGTGCTCTAGTGCATTCCGCATTAAACCATCTTTTCTCTGGGTGGTCCACCACCTTATTTGATTGTTGGCTACATTTGTGCAGATCAATTGAAACTCCTGAACAATCTCAGCAGGTGAGAGATCATTTGCTAAATACTTCAGAATAGAGTCATAATTTGATACAACAGTATTAATTCCAAACTCAATATGATTTACTTTATTCCATCTAAGTGTTACCCTTATTAGGGTTAAAAGAGACTTTATGTCCCAGAGCAGTACCCGGCACAGCCATTATATTAATTGCAGTTATAAGTGGGTTGTGATCATTTGCAGTATGAGGCACCACCTCTAAATCATCAATAAGTTGCAGAAACATTTGCGATACAAACATAAAATCAATAGTGCTCTTCCTACCTGCACCGCATAAGTAGGGCACTGTATTACAGGGTTGCTAACTAAGTCATTAACAAGGCCTAAATCATTCGCCAAAATGATTAAATTAAGAGCCTCACCCTGGATAGTGTGATTAAAATGTGCCAAAGGCTGCCCCCATACTTGACATCCTACATGCATAGCCAGAGCTATATGAAAGATTGAATAATTAAAGTCTCCCACCCAGAGAATACACAGGGGTTGTCACTTCCCTGAGAGTATATTCATTTCTACTTGTAATGCCTCAATGACTTGAGAAGTGCTATTATTAAAAATATCATAGTACCAATTAATCACTAATAACTTAGCTTGTACCAGGTTAGAGATCATGACTAATTTATACCAGGAGGAGGTGCCAACAACTGTAATTTTTATAGTTTCAAACTTTACTGAGATCAACATTGCCAGTCCTCCTTTAGCCCTTCCTGATGGTGAGGGAATAGCATTAACTATGTAGGAGCTATATCCATTCAATACAATATCCTTCATGTACCATGTCTCTTGGAGGCAAATAATATAAAAACCTGAAATAAACGTTATCCAGGGCTCGCCTGACAATTTAGAACCAGTACCTGCAATATTCCAGGGGATGAATTTGAGAAGAAACTTTTGTTTGACACATTTATCCAATTGAGTGGCTTTATTATTCATAACTTGTATATCTGTGTTAAAGGAACCAGGAGTCTCCCTAGACAAGGTCTCACTTATAGATACATTTTGGTAGGGGGGTGAGTTCTCGCAGTTGTCCTATTTATTCATATTAAGGATTGCATTGTTGGAGAGGGTTTCAGGGAGAGCCCCAGAGGCCTTAATGTGAGTTACATCTAGCTGATCTCCAGCCCCCTGATCTCTATCGGGAAACCCTGCTGTCACTGAAGCTACAAGAGTGTTAGAGTACCCAGTTAGTCAATCAATATATAACACCCCTGAAAGGACATCGAAACGATTTTGATGGATAAAGGAGGTTGGCTGCATAGGCATGTTCTCTCTAGGACCCATCTAATGTGTGATTTGCCTTGTCCGGCGTTTATATTGCGGTGGATAGAAAAAAGCCCAACAGATAAGCCTCTATAGAGTCAGCATGTGGGCTTTGGAAATGCGTCAATACAAAATGTGCATACCAAGCTTTATTGAAGTAAAGTACACCACAATCCCCGACCCTGCTCTTGGTCGTATGGCCCAACCAGCTCACTCATCTGGCCATGATTATGTTTTTGTTATCTTGATGAAATGTTATTGGTGCACCAATAGTCTTATTTATTTATAAGACTTTGGCAAGTTTCTTCCTGACCTACTTCCAAACAGGGGACCCCCTTCAAGACCAGGATTTATGGTGTACATTGTGGAGGCAAATTCAACACATCTTTAGCACCCTTCCTGACCCTATGTTCTCGACCAGTCTCATTACTAACTATGTTAACTTGAGGCAGACCGGCCCCTGCTGTCACAGGTGTCATAGAGTGATTTATATTCCCTTGCCTCAGTGTCATGTTATTCTCTATGGCTTTCCTAGACAGGACTGAATCAGGAGTTTCCTGGGTTTCTCTACCATTATTCTCATTAATAGGTTGTGGGTCAATGAGAGGGGCCTGTACATTCATACTAGGTATTGTACTTATTAAGTTCAATCTGCTTGATGGGAAACTGGATGTAATAGTATTGACATTAGAACCTCTCAGATAATTAATGTTTTCAGATTGGTTAGAATCCCGGCTATCAACCAGACCTCTTAAAAAACCAGTTAACTGTTTTTCAATACTGGCTAGTCTACCAAAATGGGACTTAAAGCCTCTCTTATAATTATACCCAATTTATCACCATTATCATCAATGTCATTGGCATTAGTAGCCGGGACTTTTAATAACTTTGCTCTCCCTCCTCCCAGCTGAGTTCTTGAGTTGTTGCCAATTGAGGTCATTTTCTTAGTTCTCGTCCCTCTTGGCGAAAGGCTCCTCAATTTTTTCATTGGGTCCTGCCACATCCGCTCTTTTTCTCTTCCCTCCTTTTTCTGCGCAAGTCTCAGAAAATCTCTCTGCGGGACCAGTAAGCAAGTCAGTTGCCTGGGTTAGGGCAGGTAAAACACTCTGTCTTAAGACATTTACAACAGGAGATGAGGGTGGTTGTGGCCTGTGCCCTACAACAGTTCCCAGTATGGTAATCTCAGAGTCAATATGTTCAGGAGGAACCACACAGGGAGCGGAAGAAAGTCTATATTCAACTATTTCGATCTCCTTCGTTAGATCCCCTACCGCTTTCAATGTTGTATCTGTTATTTTAGATGTTATAGTGGGCTTCCGTTTCCCCATTTTTCAAGAAAACAAACAAACAATCAAACAAACAGTAATTGGGTTACCTTCACTTCACTTCACTTTGAGTCTTCAGTTCACAAATATATCTTGGTTAAATAAGCCCCTCGAGTAGATGTCGAAGCTCAACACAAGGGGTCAAGGGGGGCGGCCCAGTCCAGTCTCGATCAGGCTCGGACGGGCGCTCTTGGCCCGGGCGCGGCCTGGGCACGCCCACATGCGTAGCACACTGCGGGAGTCCCCTGTTGTTTTTAAGCACCTCCAGGAGCTGCTGTTCGCATTGGCAGCCCTTCCTGCCGCAAGTGGTGCTGGGCAATGGAGTCTTACTGACTCCGGTACTGCTCCCGTTGCAGGGTGTAGGTGTCCCGCGCTGCTGGAGTCCCCTGTTGTTTTTAGCACCTCCAGGCGCTGCAGTTCGTGTTGGCGGCCCTTCCTGTCGCAAGCGGTGCTGGGCAATAGTGTCTTGCTGACTCCGGTACTGATACCGGTCCAGGGTGTAGGCGTACTGCACTGCGGGAGTCCCCTGTTGTTTTTAAGCACCTCCAGGTGCTGCAGTTCGGGTTGGCAGCCCTTCCCGCCGCATGTGGTGCTGGGCAATGGAGTCTTGCTGACTCTGGTACTGCTTCCGGTGCAGGGTTTAGACATCTCTCTGTGGGATATGTTTAGCCAGGATTGTCTTCTTTACGGGTCAGCTGATAAGCCACCATAGCGTGTCATGCCTTTTAGGATAGTCCTGTCATGTATACCCATTTTACATACATGTTCCCATCCACACGACAATAACGATTCTAAACAGGCAACCTTTCACCTAGTAGCATGCTCCTGTCTCTTCGACACCAGTCTCCCGATACTCTATCATAATCCCTGTACCTTACGTCCTAGGAACTACACGACAAGCGAGCATCAAACCTTTTAGGATCATTGACCTACAGAGGTTTTTAAAACACCCACCTGTTTATTACATTTCAGATCATTTGAAAAGCTGAGATGTAAGTACTTCTACACACCAGCCTGTTCAAATGAAACATTATTAAGAAACCAAACCCAATTTCTCGAGTGAAACTGCTGATTCATTTGTAATGGGCCTTGTGGGATGTTGAATCTCTTCATTTTTTTGCAAGGCCAACGAAATCAGAAACAGCACAGAAGTCCACCAGGCAGTAGCATAATGTGCCAGTTGATAACATTGGTTTACTTGCTGCAGTCCAAAGAGCCAGAGTAATTGGAGTAATTTTTACAGATGCTACCCTGTTCTCTTTGAATAATACTCGATGTAAATGACCAGTTTTCAAGGTGAATTAAGATAATTTTCCCTTACGTCTTTGAAATAGTTTAAAGTAAAGAAATGAGCTTGTAATTTGCAAGTTTCGCTCAACTTCCTTGCTTATGGTTCGACTTTATGATAGCCCCTTGCCATGAGTCTGGAATGATACCAGTAGATGAGATCCACTTAAAGAATGAACTAGGCTAACTCCCACACAAAAGGGGGCCTGCCTTGAGCGTGATGAATGGAAAGCAATCTGGACCTCCTGCACATGAATATTTCATGTTGCTGATTACATTGGCAGTAACCCCTGCTTCTTGGGATTTCATTAACAGTGCAGTTGGCAACTCCCCAGCATTAGAAATATGTATAAATTGCTCAGAGAAACTTCCATATAATGCAGTGATATAACTAAACATTGAATTTCACAGAATGGTTGTTACAGGTTGCTCGGGATGCAGTTAACTCAAGGCCTGATTAACAAAGGGCCTCCGCACTTGTGGTGGAGGCCCCACAGTCGGGGAGGGGACCCACACTCATGGTAGGACACCGGCAATGAGCAACTACAATGTGGAGGTCCCACCACTGTGGTAAATTAATATTACCGTATCATTTTTTTGCCATATAATTACAAGTCATAAGGATAGCTCAATCAAATGAGAGGCAGAGTCTGTGGTATCTGAGTCATACGGGCTTTAATGGAATGCTTCGAAGCATGGGACATCGGGTTCCATCCCCACTCAGGTTCAGGAAGGGACATTCAACATTTTATTAGCATCACACATTATATATAGTAAAACAGTATACATGGAAGTGAATACAGTAGGCGTAACAGGTGAAAAAGAGAGAGATAAGAACACATGTGCGTAACAGGAGGCGTGTAAGAAGGCGTACACATGGGCGTGCACTGGACATGTCAGAGAATCGTCACATGAAACGTCACAAGTGGGTGGATGCATAGAGATAATTTGCAGGATCAGCAGAAACTTATGACCTATATGCACGCGCAGCTGAGCATGACGTGTAACCGGGAAGAGTTGGGGGCTTTGACTTTGGCACGAGTAGAGGAGACTAATGTCTGGGGTGTCAAAACGACCTGTACCTATAGCATATCTGATATCGTATGTTTTGAGGATGTAGTGTCTGGAGTAAAAGGTCTCTCGGGCAGGGGCAGTTCAACACTGAATGCTAGTGCGTGCATACGGATCTTCATGTAGAGTGCGGGGGCCATGGGCCTACCATGGTAACAGGAGCAGTAATTTACTTGCATGGAGACAGGAAGGCAGGGCCCTTTGCTCTGCAGCCGGGAATATGTTTACCTATTTCACTAGACGGGAATGTGTTTTCGAGGAGGCTGAGCAGATAACTTGTAGGTAAAACATCATCTTGGCAAGCGGACCAGGCCGAGCCGGGCACCGCTCGTCTGAGGCAGGAAGTAAGGCAGAGGTCAGGGATGCATACCTAAACGGCAGCTGTCAGAGGGAGAAAAGAACTCGGAGCCTCGTTTAAGGGCCTAACTCGACTGGGCCAGAAAACGTGAAGGAAAACGTGAAAGTGCACCATGTAAAGACGTTGGCACCATAGGCCTAGAAGCCTAATTAACGGTATTTTTATGCATGACTGGATAGCTAACATGTTAACGTTGGACGCAAATGTATTTGCGTCTTTCTAGCGGGCACAGAAAAGAAGTTACACGACATACAAGGAACATGGGTGCATGGATAGGGTACGAGTGGGGGACACATTGGTTTCCTGAAAATTTCTGTTACCTCATTCCCTCCTTGGCCCCTACCAAACTCTTTAAGATATATCTATATTCATAAGACCATCTATTTGTTCATATAACATCATTTGTTCGTCTTTTATCATTCGGGAACGGGAACTTGGACCCGGAATACAGGCTGTGGCGCACAAGCCGCAAATCGCTGGCCCACATTGCAGACAGAGACAACAACTGAATACTATGACCAATATTATTCCTAGGAATGATAACAATTTCCATCCCCAAGCGGATATCACACTCCAGAGCCAACCGGACCAAGTCCAGGAGCCTGGATTCTGGTGTATCAGGTGAGCAATTTCGTGAAGCCGTGTTATGGCCTTATACACGGAAGGCGCGTTATTAGGAATAAACACGCAACAACTGGATCCGATGACTCTACAAGCCCCGCCCCTATCGGCCAGGATGACGTCAAGGACAAGGCGATTTTCAAGAACTACAAGTCTCATAGCAGATTGTTCTTCGGTCAGATTACCTAAAGCAGAAGTAGTTTTGTTCACTACCGCTTCCAAAGTTCTAGTTAATTTGCGTATCAATTTACTGTTTTGAACAGGACCTACAAAGAAAAAGAATCCTTTATTGAAATCTGTGTATTGTTCCCACGTTGTCTCAGTCTGATCGACAATCGGGGTCTTGATCTCCCTTCTATGTCTTACATTCACAAGACGTGAATTCCTATGATAATCAGGTGGGGCTAGAAAAACAGGTGGCAATGAGGTAATAGAAAATTTTATAGTCTAGTATGTCCCCTAACGTGTACCCCAACGTCTCCATGTACGAGTTTGAAGTGCATGTAACTTCCCTCCACAACCGAATCTAAAGACGCAAATACATTTGCGTCCAACGTTAACATGTCCTCTATCAGATCCACCATGAATGGATTGATAATTCAGTTCCTAACCATGCCTTGCCAACGTCTTTACATGGTGCACTTTCACGTTTTTCCTGGCTCTGCAGAGCTAGGCCCTGATTCCTGCCCTCGAACCACTTTTGTTTCTGCCTCTGAAAGCTGCAGCATGGAGATGCATCCCTGACCTCTGCCTTACTTCCTGCCAAGCGAAGCGGTGCCTGGCTCGGCCTGGCCTGCCTGCCAAAACAGTATTTTGCCTTCAAGTTATCAGCGTAGCCAGTTCAGCCTCCTCGAAAACACATTCCAGTCTGGTGAAATAGGTAAACATATCCCCGGCTGCAGAGCAAAGGGCCAAGCCTTCCTGTCTCCTTCATGTAATTCATTGCTCCCGTTACCATGGTAGGCCCATGGCCCCGCGCATTGCACTTAGACACATATGCATTTAGTATAGAATAGCCTCTGCCCGAGAGACCTTTTACTTCAGATTAAACATCCCCCAAACACAAGATATCAGACATGTTACAGGAACAGGTCGATCTGACATGCCAGACTTTTGTCTCCCCTACTAGTGCTAAAGTCAAGCCCTCAGTTTTCCCCAGATACACGTCAATCACACGTCATACCAGCTGCGCGCGCACCCAGGTCATAGGTTTCAGCTGACTCTGCAGAATCCTCTATGCATCCACCCACTTATGACACGTTTCTGTGACGTTTCCAGCACACACCTCCGTGCACGCCTTTGTACACGCCTTTTTGCTACGCACATGTGTTCTTATCATATTCTTTTCACTTGTCACGCCTACTGTATTCATTGCTATTGCACAGTTTTACTATATATGTCATGTACTGTTAATAAATCGTTGACATCTTTTTGCCATCATTGCATATACCCCCGAACCCTTGTATTGATGGAATTGATTTCCATGGCTCGAGCCATCCCGATTAAAGCCCGTATGACTTAGACACCACGGACTCTGACTCTCATTGATTGAGCTATTCTTTTACTTGTCAGTAATTATATGGTTAAACTCGTACGGTAAATTATATTTACCACATAATTTGGCGCCCGAATAGGGACCCCTCCCCCACCCCACGCGCCGGCGATGCGTCGCAGGCCTTGCCCACTGCCACAGCCGTGACGGACTCCTATGCGCATCTGCAGGTTTTCCTGTATCTCCCTCAGGCCTATGGAGGTGACGGAGACTGCGGTCGACATCCAGACGAGGCGGTGAGGAGTGCGGAGGACCCCGACCAGAGCCCAGCCGAGAGAACAGTGTCCGTGGTGTCCAGAGGCCCACCTGTCCGAAGCGTCGAGGCGCATGCGTAGTGCGCAGCAGCAGTGACGTTGTAGCAGTCCAGTCCAGTCGAGTTTCCGAGGCCTTCCGTTCCGTGCTTCCCGGTGAGTACCGTTGCTGGGGACGCATCAAGACGGGTGCATTAATTTGTATCCGGTCAAGACGGGTTTGGGTACACAGATCCGGTCTGCACTGTTTTAGCAGTGTATCTGTACTGTTTAGCAGTACATCTAGTAATTCAGTTATTCAGTGATTCAGTATTTCTGTCATAGAATGTTTTAGTCAATATCTGTTTGAAATGTTCCAATGTGTTTAATGTCGTGGTATGAGTGATTGTTTACATTTCATTACTGTGTTTATCGTGTTTGCATCCAGGTAGAGGTAACAATGCCTTTGTTTTCGAAGTTACGACAGATAGGAACTAGGAAAGGGATACTTGAAGAAGCAGTTCCCATCCCACCTAGGGACACTCCAGGACATTTTATGTACCATAAGCATGGCTTAGATGCCATACTGTACTTAGACTTATGGGTGGACTATACGAAAGACTTGGCAGAGAATCAGAGATGGCCCGTTACAGGGACATGGGATGCCGAGTGCATCATGAGAGTAGAAGAAGCGTTATGGAAAAAGAAAGCCAGACAATCACAGAAAGATGCCATAGAATTGTGGCGCAAAGAATCACATAGACGGACAGAGAAAGCACTCAGAAAAGCAGAAAAGAGTAGAGAGGATTCCGAAAAAGCTAGAGAAAAAGAACTACTAGAAGAAGGACAGCGAGTCAGAATGGAACAACATGATAGACAGAGTAATGCCCTTATTACAGGACTGTATCCAGTTCTGGCCGAGGGCCTGCCCAAGGCGACCCCGGAAATACCAAATGATCTGCCACCTCCATTGGTTCCGACTAAAGTACGTCATACAAAAACCGCAGCAGATATTTTCCTTTCAGCCTATTTAGATGATGTAGCTCCCGCATATACCGATGTTCCCGTACAACCCGCTAATAATAATCTGCCACAGCATATTCCTGCTGATCAAGCCACGACCCCTCCACGTCATCAACTTCCCGCACCTGTTGTCACTTCCCCTACTGGTCCCCCTACTAACCCTTTTGCTACAGATGCGACTCAGAGTCAGTCGTCTCCGTTAAATGTACCTTTCCCACACCCAATGACGTCAAGTCATGCTCATGGTTCTGCCTCGGGAGGTGCCTCAGGAGGTCCCTATCGCACTCCGCCACAATTACATCGATTGACAATGAGAGAATTAGCAATGCTGCGTACACCTAAAGCAACCCCAGCTGAAAAGCTCAAAGAAAGAATTGGAGATTGTAGATACGATCCTGTCCCTGGCAAGCAAGGGGACCTGTTGTTAGCATCATTCCGTTTAAGACGTGTTACAGATTACTTGATGAGGTTACCAGAAATGCCAGCACATCTAGACAAAATATATCACTTTATTCGATCGGGGGAGGGTCCAGAATGTGTTCGTGAAGCCATGGCATATCAGAAAGTCGAGACTCAAGGGTTATTAATGCGATTTTTGATTAATTGTTTGATTAGGGAACAAGATCAGCCAGGTTATTGTCAAAAAGAAATGGAAGGATTGACAAAATGGAGTCAGAATATTGCAGATTGTAAACATGACAAAGAGAAATGTATAGATGCCATGACTAGAAAGATCCGTAAGGTAATAGTAGCCATACATGCCCGACGCAAAACTGATAAAACCCTCGAGTCAGACGAAAAAGAATCCTCAGAGGAGGAGGAAGAACCAGAGAATCCAGCAGCGACTCAAGAAACGATAGCATACGTAGGTAGGGCGAAACTCCCTAAACAGTATTCTCTTGATAGACCTTTCGACAGGCCCATTCGTCCAGAAAGCAAGAAACGTTACCTTTCCCCGATACCAGAGCAATGTTCCCTTGAGCATATTTTCCAAGTTACTGATAAAATCCTGAAGGAAAGAGTAAGTTATCATGAACTCAATACTTTACGTGATCAGGAACTAGCCCGGTACGCAGTCCAATGGGCCGGGGATGACAGTATATATAAAGATGATTTAGTAGTGCAAACATTTTTGAGTCTTACTCCAGAAGAACAGCGACTAGCTGGTATATACATGACCCAACATCTTATTGTACAGTATGAAAACCAACAATCTGATCCAGGTCCATTGTATAATCTATTGCAAGACTTACTCCTGAATAGATGGAGAGGCCTAGGTACTGATTTGATTAATGTAATTCTCGAACAACGCCATAAATACAGAACGTTCTTGACTCCACATTTCGTTCCGGCTCCACCCCCAGTAAGCTATCCTTTTCACCTAGACAGACAGAATCCTTTATGAGAAGTACACCCCATCCGTAAACCAGATGATACACTTGAACGCGTATTTGTATACACGCCCATAACTAAAATGGAATTATTAGAAATGAAGAAAATAGTGCCCAGTCATGATAAAGATCCAGCAGGGTTTCACCGTGAAATAAAAGACATGTTACTCATGGGAGATTATACATATCCCGACATTATGAAAATACTGAAAGTGCTATTGCCTGCCGGTATTTACGAGAAACTCAAGGAAAAAGAATGGGAGGTGGGAGATAAAAAGATTAATTGGACTGAATTGGAAAACGAAGAAACTGGTCGGACCCCAGGTTTAGGTCTTGGGGAGAAGACTAAAGCATTACCAGGATTATTAGTACAGGTTTTGCCAAGATTATTGACAACTAAAAAGGAGGACTGGGATGCGATCTCAGCCTGCAAACAGAAACACGACGAAGACACTAGTGATTTTTATTCTAGATTCGAGAAATGTTTTATTATTAATAGTGGACTGAAAACAAGTAGCAAGTCTTACCCACACCTATTTGTGACCAAACTAGTCGAGAATTCATTACCTCAGGTTAAGAACCGTGTATTGAAAGTCGAGAGCACATGGCAAGCAAATACGCCTTCCCAAATGTTTCAAATGTTACAGTACCACCAGAATAGAATTAGGGAGGAACATGACCACGAACAGAGACGTATGAAAGACACGAAAATGAAAATGCTAGTTGCTCAGTCAGTTCCAGCTGATGGTCAGAAAAAGGGTACGACACAGTCCAATAATTCGGCGGCTCCTGTTAAAGGGACATGCAACTATTGTAAACAGCCAGGTCACTATGTAAACGATTGTGCAGTTCTGAAACACAATATAGCCACAGGTAAAACTAAAGAGAGACCACGTCCACCTAGACAGGACCAGGTCCAACAACATATCCCGCAGAACGTGCAGCCTATGCAGGTTCCACAACAGACCGTAGCAGTACCACAGCCCCAGCCTATTGCCGCGACACAGCATGTCACACAGCAGATGTACCAGTATGCACAATCCGATTACCCCGATTATCAGCAATACACATGAAACAGCCTAGAGAGGGAGGTTGGCTTGCCTCTTATTGAGGTTCCTGTAGATCAAGAGGGTCCTTATGTACATAGTCAGGTATTAGAAAAGGATAGAAAGTTTTTGATTGACACAGGGGCAAGCAGAACTACCATTAGTCATGACGAGGTTCCAGGGGCACCCCTCTCAGGCTCACAGAATGTTTCCCTTGGATTTTCAGGAAAGCCTATTGTTAATGAAGTATTGAAACCTGTTCCCCTTGCAGTTGGTCCATTATCCCGTACTACAGACTTATTGCTTACGAAATCATGTCCAGAAAACTTGCTTGGTATCAAGACACTGAAAGCTCTAGGAGCTGTAATTTGTTGTTCCCCGGAAGGAGTAAGGCTGTTCCTTCGTGATTTCAAGGGTCATTATGTGTTGAGAGATTTTGATCCCAGGTTACAGAATGTTCCTGCACATTTATGGGCACAAGGCCCCACTGATGTAGGTTGTATGCACATTACACCATACCGTGTTACACTCAAGCCAGGAGTTGTACTGCCCCGAATCCGACAATACAAGTTACATCCTGATGCTGTAGTGGCTTTACTGAAAATCATTGACGAGCTCATTGCACAAGGAGTGGTTGTAGAAACCGACTCGAATGTTTGTAATTCCCCTATCATTCCGATTCTTAAACGCACTGATCCAAATGCACCTCCAGTTTATCGATTGGTGATCGATTTACGGGAATTGAATAAATGCATTGTACCACAGTATCCAGTGGTCCCAGACATCTCTTCATTATTGACAGCTATTGACTCAGAGGCGACGTTCTTTACTGTAATCGATCTCAAGAACGCCTTCTTTAGTGTCCCCATTGATCCGGAAAGCCAGTACCTTTTCGGATTCTGTTTAAATGGCCGTAGCTTCAAATTTGCACGCGCCCCTCAAGGATTCACAGAAAGCCCCAGCATCTACAGCCAAGCATTGAAACGACAACTTGACAGTATTCACATGCCTCCTAACACTGCCCTACTCCAATATGTCGATGATCTATTGATCACCGCCCGAAGTGAACCAGAATGTGAACAAGCATCACTGACAGTTTTGTATTTTCTGGCAGACAAGGGACACAAGGTGTCTCCTTCGAAGTTACAATTCTGTGCCCAGCAAGTGGTGTACCTTGGGCACTCGCTGTCCAAGGAGGGGAGACAGTTGACACCAGATCGTATCCAGTTAATTGCACATCTTCCGCAACCCAAGACACAGAAGGAAGTACGAGCCTTTATTGGACTCACTTCCTATTGCAGACAATGGATTCCCCAATATGCATTTCTAGCTAAACCACTTATACAGTTGACAACACAGGAGGCAGCGTCTTCGTCTGTCCTCCCTTGGACTCAGGAACATACGCAAGCTTTTGATGAATTAAAGAAAGCCTTATGTCAGGCACCTGTTTTAGCGACACCATGTTACAGCAAACCTTTTACACTTTTTGTTACAGAACGCGATGGCACAGCGTTATCGGTTCTCACTCAGGTTCAAGCAGACAAACACAGACCGTGTGCTTATTTTTCGAGTACATTGGATCCAGTAGCCCAGGCCTTGCCTGCGTGCTTGAAAGCAGTTGCAGCAACAGCTCTAGCAATCAGACAAAGTGATTCCATTGTATTGGGACATCAATTGACAGTACAGGTTCCACACTCTGTGGAAGTTCTCCTAAACAGAACACAGACTCAGCACTTGACCATAGCACGACTGACAGGTTATGAATTGACATTATTCCAACCACACATAGAAATCAGACGCTGCAATACACTAAATCCTGCTACACTTTTACCATCGAGCACAACAGATCCTACTCCACATGACTGCGTGGAGGTCATTAACACAATCACGAAACCCAGACAAGACTTGACAGATGTTGCATTACCCGATCCAGACCTGACACTTTATGTGGATGGTTCATGTATGAGAACAAGTACAGGAGAGCTAGTGGCCGCTTATGCAGTGACCACTGAAACCGAAGTCTTAGAAACACATCGCATTGACACCCTGTCAGCTCAAGCAGCAGAGCTCATCGCTCTGACCCAAGCCTGTATACGAGCCAAGAACCTTAAAGTAAACATATACACAGATTCACGTTATGCATTTGGAGTCGTACACGACTTCGGTGTCCTCTGGCAAGAGAGGGGTTTCCTGACCTCTCACGGAGCCAAAATCCAGCATGGTCCCCTCATCCAAGCTCTGTTGGAAGCAATACATTTGCCTACCGCTATAGCCATCATGAAGTGCAAAGCACATACAGAAGTTACAGACACTATTTCCCAGGGTAACGACCTGGCAGATCGAACAGCGAAACATACAGCCCAGACTCATACTCATACGACTGATATGACAAAGACTGACGTATCTTCACTGACACATTGCATGACAGTTAGGGACCCCACACAAGATGTCATTGACATACAGACACATGCTACTCCAGATGAAATAAAGAAATGGACTGAACAAGGAGGGGTCCAGACTGAACAGGGATGGATGACGAAGGGAAAGACCACATGGTTTCTCCCCGACTCTATGGTTCAAGTTATTATCAACACTGCACACAGTCCAGCACATTTAGGAGAAAAAGCCATGTTAGACAGTTTACAGAATCTCTGGTTTAACAAACATTTACGAGCAGCAGCAAAACAGAAAGTGCGTACCTGCATGATCTGTTGTCAGTTCAACCCAGGAAAAGGTATTCCCGTGGAACGAGGTGGATTTCATCCTCCCGACCATCCTTTTGAAGTCCTCCAGATGGATTATATCCAGATGGACAGATGCCGAGGATTCAAGTATGTCCTCGTAGTTGTATGTGCCCTATCCCGATGGACAGAAGCATATCCCGTCCCAGATTACACTCCTCCGACCACTGCCAAGCAGTTGGTTCGTGAATTCTTCCCACGGTACGGTTTGCCCCGTGTCGTGTATTCAGATAAGGGTCAGCCATTCTCGTCCGAACTCATGAAGCAGGTTTCTCTTCTGTTAGGCTATCAATGGAAGTTTCACTGTGTCCGACATCCCGAGGCAGCAGGTCTCGTGGAGAGACACAATCAGACTCTGAAAACCCGTCTCGCCAAAGTGTGTAAAGAAAAAGGCGTAGATTGGATAGTAGCTTTGCCAGTTGCCCTCTTTTACATGAGAATGGTAGCCCATTCTAGGACAGGGCTATCCCCGTATGAGGTGGTCTTTGGTAGGCCTCCTAGTATGTGGGGGACGCCTATGCCACGAAAAATAACTGATGTTGACAGTACTATGCTGACAGATTACCTTGCTTCCTTGATGTCTCCACTACTATCATGTCGTTCACAGGTTGCGGCAGCCTTTCCAGACAACACCGAGGTGAAACCGCATGAGCTGGTCCCAGGAGATGTCGTCGTAGTTCGCAATTTTGACCGGTCAAGTCCTCTGGAGCCCCGCTGGAAAGAACCGAAGATCGTCTTGTTGACCACCAGGACTGCGGTAAAACTAGAAGGAAGAAAAGGCTGGCTCCACTCGAGCCATGTGAAGAAATTTCGTGGACTCCCGCCAAAGACTGATTCCCAGCCCTACCGCATTCCAGACACTGATACTAAACTCCCCCTGGTAGAGAAAACTCCTCAACAGGAGTACCGGATGAAATTGAGGTCTAGTAAGTCAGACAGTTTAATTGTTTAAGTCCCCTCCTGGGTGAAGCGGTTAGACAGTTTCTTGACATGGACAAGTTAGACCCCAATAGAGAGAGAGATAGACAGGAGATCAAGAAAAGAAATTATTGTAAAAGTCTCCGAAGCCGTTGTATCTGCACGTTACTTATTATGTTTTTTCTGAGTCTTACGTTAATCTGCATCAGTTGGATATTATATATGTACTTTCCTATTGCACATTCCTTTTCTAATGACACTGCAGAGCACACATTTAGTGAACTACCCCCACATGAATTGTCTTATCGACTTGCGCTGCGCAACAATACATTCATCCGTATGTTACATCATTCTCACCAGATCAACAATGCTACTAATTTTTGGATATGTGGCCGACTCCCTCCCTATCAGAATTACAAGGGAGCTCTGCCCCTCTTTCCTTACCCGTTTACACATAATGGTTCCTGTGGTGCATGGTTTAGTTTAATATCCTCTTTAGACACTGAATACAGGGTTTCCCAAGGCAAATGGATATGGGGAAACCTGAACACAGTCATGAACAAAGCATGTTTCCCAGATGAAGAAGGTCTTCCACAAATGACAGGGACCGATCTAGAAAATGAAGTGTATGGATTAGGCAATTTTACACTTAACCTCATGATTCTAAATGTTCAGTCAGAAACTAGCACACAGGTTGCGATTACATCCCCCGTAGGAGGCACTCCGGGAAGTTCATAACAATGATTCAAAAGGTTATTTGATAAAGGGTTTATTCACTGTTGTACCCTTATGAGTGAGGCAAAGTTCAATGATTCATATGATATTGTCAACATATCATGAATACAAACGAAGGAAACTCAAATGCATTTCAGGCTCCATGCCCTTTATCAAGGAGAAGCTGGCGAGAAAAGAAGAAAAAAGCCCGGGTCAGGGGGGAGTATATAGAGAACTGTGGCTGAAAAGAAAGGGGGTGAAAATCGTGAAACATGCGGCGGGGATGTGATAGAGCTACTAGGTGCAGATTAAAGAGTAGGGAGATCAGCTGGTGAAAAACGTAGGAGTATAGAGGGTTAACATGATGTGAGGGTGTCTGGATAAATATCAACGTTCCACGGAAATAAAGTAACGTAAAGGTCCCAAACCAGGTGGTGCAAAGAGATAACTTTAAAAACGCGAGTGATTTAGAACGATGACACGAGGTTCTAAAGAACAGCATAGAAATCAGCGTTAGCGTGCAAGAATCATAACATTGATAACGCAAGTGCGCTAAGTGGTAACATCAAGTCCTAGAGTCGGACTAACATTAATAACGCGAGTGCGCTAAGCGGTGACATCACGTCCTAGAGTCGGACTGCCCAGTGAGGTAAACTTACTCAAATCGACGCCGGAGCGGTCAAATAGGAAAAGCTTCACGAACAGTGAAACAGCCGGTGTGTGGACCGGGGATAACTGATACAGACATAGAAAACAGACTAAAGAGGAGACGAAACCAGTGGGGGCCATGATGGAACAGGGAAAAATAGTGAAGGAAATAGATGTGGAGTAAACAGTAAAGTAAATGCACAGTGAACAGTTAATGGAGGTACAGTTGGGATAAAAAATATACATATAAAAAAATACATATAAAAAAATATACATATAAAAAAAAAACCTGTGGTGAAAAAAAACAACATGAAGTTAAATTAACAGAAAGAATGGAACAAAGAGCAATGCAAGAGGTAAGGCACATGTAGCTTAAAGGTAACAACTATATTCTACTCGGTCATTCAGTCCATGTGGCTTAAGTGTTTGTAAACGAAAGGTCCATTCTAGTTCCTTCTGCAAAAGTAATTTGCGGTTGTCTACCCCTTCTCTGCGGGTGACACATTCCAAAACAATGAATTGCAGCTGTGCTATTGTGTGATGAGATTCCTGGAAGTGTATGGCAATGTTGGATTTTAACTGTTTGGTTCGGATGTTGGATTTATGTTCGTTAATACGAACTTTGATTTTCCTTTCCGTTTTTCCAACGTAAAGTTTTCCGCACTGACATTTCAGTGCGTAGATGAGGTTCATACTGTCACAAGTGGCGTTGACACAAAGTTTAATGGCGTTGCCTTTCATAGGGTGTTTTATCTGGTTCCCTCTGATTATGCAATTGCAGTTATTACAATTTAAGCATGGTTGTGTTCCCTTATATTTTTGTGGAGTCAAAGATTGTGTGGATAAAATTTCTTTGAGGTTTTTCCCACGGCTGTGTGCAAACAAGGGAAGATCATTGAAAATATTCCGAAAATCCCTTGAGCCACAAAAGCATCGATTTATTTGAGAACTTGGTGAAAAATGACTTGTCGAAAATCAATTTCAAAAAATTCAACAAACATCGTAACATTTCACAAAAGGATCGTGATACTTTGAAATCTTTGGCCAACAATTCTAAAATTCGATGTGCTAAAGCTGATAAGGGCGGCGCTCTCGTTATCATGAACACCAGTATGTATTCACAACGTTTACTCGAACACATCTCCGATGCCGACACTTACATGGAACTTGGTAACAACCCCACTAAGGAGTTCCAAGAAACATTATCTAACATTTTAGATAAGGCCCATCAAACCGGCATCATTCAAGAACGCACCAAAAAATATCTCCTGAGAGAATTCCCTAGAAGTCCTAGAATCTTCATGAGCCCGAAAATACATAAGAATCTCTCTGACCCGCCTTTTCGCCCAATGGTTTCAACCAAAGGATCTATTCACGAACCCACAGGCAAGTTCCTAGACAGGTACTTGCAACCTCTGGTCATCAAATCCACAAGTCACATTAAAGACACTACCGAATTTCTCAATAAACTCTCATCCATCAACATTAATGACGACGATTCACTTATTCTATGCACAGCCGATGTCAGTTCTCTTTACACCTCTATACCTCATCAGGGAGGTATCGAAGCCGTTGAGCAAGCGTTACTCCAGAGTGATATTGATCCCAAAATGCAGACATTTCTAATGGAACTAATGATTTACACATTGTACCATAGCTACTTTCAGGAAGATGACAAATGGTATCTCCAGCTGACGGGAATGGCGATGGGTAATTGTGCGGCTCCATCCTACGCCAATATATATATGGAACAGTTCGAAAAAACCCATATCTATAACAACCCTGGATTCTACCAAAACATAAAAATGTACGTAAGGTACATAGATGACCTTTTTCTTCTCTGGACAAACACACAAGATCAGCTCATTGCAGCCTTAACGGACCTCAATTCTAAGGATCCTCGCATCCCACTCACATGGCAGACAAGCCAGTCAGAAATATCTTTCCTCGATGTGCAGGTGAAAATTCAAGACCAAAAAATTATCACTGACTTACACCGTAAAGCCACTGACCGCAACAATACGTTGCATTTCCAAAGTTTTCACCAAGGGTCTTTGAAAAAACATTTACCCTTCTCACAAATGTTGCGTATAAAAAGAATCGTATCCGAACAAGACACATACAATCGCCGCATCAAGGAGATGCACCAACGCTTCTTAGACAGAGGTTACCCTACTGAAGTTCTGAACACAGCCGAAACTCGTCTGACTAACATCACCAGAGAACAGAGCTTAATCCAGACTGTCAAACCACCGACGCAACGCATGGTTCTTGTGTCTAAATTCTCCACGGCAACCCACCAGTTCAAAAGAATCATTCTGAACCATTGGTCAATCTTGCAAATTGAACCAGATTTTCGGAATATTTTCAATGATCTTCCCTTGTTTGCACACAGCCGTGGGAAAAACCTCAAAGAAATTTTATCCACACAATCTTTGACTCCACAAAAATATAAGGGAACACAACCGTGCTTAAATTGTAATAACTGCAAATGCATAATCAGAGGGAACCAGATAAAACACCCTATGAAAGGCAACGCCATTAAACTTTGTGTCAACGCCACTTGTGACAGTATGAACCTCATCTACGCACTGAAATGTCAGTGCGGAAAACTTTACGTTGGAAAAACGGAAAGGAAAATCAAAGTTCGTATTAACGAACATAAATCCAACATCCGAACCAAACAGTTAAAATCCAACATTGCCATACACTTCCAGGAATCTCATCACACAATAGCACAGCTGCAATTCATTGTTTTGGAATGGGTCACCCGCAGAGAAGGGGTAGACAACCGCAAATTACTTTTGCAGAAGGAACTAGAATGGACCTTTCGTTTACAAACACTTAAGTCACATGGACTGAATGACCGAGTAGAATATAGTTGTTACCTTTAAGCTACATGTGCCTTACCTCTTGCATTGCTCTTTGTTCCATTCTTTCTGTTAATTTAACTTCATGTTGTTTTTTTTCACCACAGGTTTTTTTTTCTATATGTATATTTTTTTATATGTATTTTTTTATATGTATATTTTTTATCCCAACTGTACCTCCATTAACTGTTCACTGTGCATTTACTTTACTGTTTACTCCACATCTATTTCCTTCACTATTTTTCCCTGTTCCATCATGGCCCCCACTGGTTTCGTCTCCTCTTTAGTCTGTTTTCTATGTCTGTATCAGTTATCCCCGGTCCACACACCGGCTGTTTCACTGTTCGTGAAGCTTTTCCTATTTGACCGCTCCGGCGTCGATTTGAGTAAGTTTACCTCACTGGGCAGTCCGACTCTAGGACGTGATGTCACCGCTTAGCGCACTCGCGTTATTAATGTTAGTCCGACTCTAGGACTTGATGTTACCACTTAGCGCACTTGCGTTATCAATGTTATGATTCTTGCACGCTAACGCTGATTTCTATGCTCTTCTTTAGAACCTGGTGTCATCGTTCTAAATCACTCGCGTTTTTAAAGTTATCTCTTTGCCCCACCTGGTTTGGGACCTTTACGTTACTTTATTTCCGTGGAACGTTGATATTTATCCAGACACCCTCACATCATGTTAACCCTCTATACTCCTACGTTTTTCACCAGCTGATCTCCCTACTCTTTAATCTGCACCTAGTAGCTCTATCACATCCCCACCGCATGTTTCACGATTTTCACCCCCTTTCTTTTCAGCCACAGTTCTCTATATACTCCCCCCTGACCCGGGCTTGTTTCTTCTTTTCTCTCCAGCTTCTCCTTGATAAAGGGCATGGAGCCCGAAATGCATTGGAGTTTCCTTCGTTTGTATTCATGATATGTTGACAATATCATATGAATCATTGAACTTTGCCTCACTAATAAGGGTACAACAGTGAATAAACCCTTTATCAAATAACCTTTTGAATCATTGTTATGAACTTCCCGGAGTGCCTCCTACGGGGGATGTAATCGCAACCTGTGTGCTTACACTTTCTCATTGATATTGTATGGTGTTTGACGGTAACACCGCCCCTGAGAGCACCCACCCTGAATAAATATACACTCACGAATCTGTTACTACTAGTGCTGTGCACCTTCCTCATCTATTTACAGTCAGAAACTAGTCCAGACTTGCCATCTATATCAGTTTTACCAGCAAAAGGTGTATTATGCGTCAGAAAGAATGGTTCAGTACATTTAGGCCATAGTGACTGTACTACTACTGTGGTCGAATTCAGTGATGAAGGCAAGTCTACATTCAAAGCTTCCCGACATTCCTATTTCATTTGTGGTCATACAGCTTATGTACGTTTACCTCTAGATTGGGATGGTACTTGTTTCATTGCATTTCTATTGCCACCAGTTTTCCTAGCCCCATCTGATTATCACAGGAATTCCCGCCTCGATCTCGTTAGACACAAGAGAGATCTCCCAATCGTTGATCAGACTGAAACCACATGGGAACAATATACAGATTTCAATAAAGGATTCTTTCCTTATTTAGGCACTGTCTTAAATAGTAAACTGATACGCAAATTAACCAGAATCCTCGAAGCAGTAGTGAATGAAACTACTTCCGCTTTGGGCAACTTAACAGAGGAGCAGTCTGCTATGAGACTTGTTGTTCTTCAGAACCGCCTTGTCCTTGACGTCATCCTGGCCGATAGGGGCGGAGCTTGTAGAGTCATCGGATCCAGTTGTTGCGTGTTTATTCCTAATAACACGCCATCAGTCTATAAGGCCATCACCAGACTTCACGAAATTGCCCATCAGATACATCAGAACCCAGGCTCCTGGACTTGGTCCGGTTGGCTCTGGAGTGTAATAACAGCCTGGGGATGGAAGCTACTGTCATTCCTAGGGATTATATTGGCCATAGTATTCAGTTGTTGTTTATGTCTTCAATGTGGGCCAGCGATTTGCGGCTTGTGCGCCACAGCTTGTGTTCCCCGCTCAAGTTCACGTTCCCATTCCCGAATAAAGAAAGAAGAACAGATGATGTTATATGAACAGATAGATGGTCTCATGAAAATAGATATATCCTGATGGGTCCGTAGGGGACAAGGAGGGAATGAGGTAATAGAAAATGTTATTGTCTAGTATGTCCCCTAACGTGTACCCCAACGTCTCCATGTACGAGTTTGAAGTGCATGTAACTTCCCTCCACAACCGAATCTAAAGACGCAAATACATTTGCGTCCAACGTTAACATGTCCTCTATCAGATCCACCATGAATGGATTGATAATTCAGTTCCTAACCATGCCTTGCCAACGTCTTTACATGGTGCACTTTCACGTTTTTCCTGGCTCTGCAGAGCTAGGCCCTGATTCCTGCCCTCGAACCACTTTTGTTTCTGCCTCTGAAAGCTGCAGCATGGAGATGCATCCCTGACCTCTGCCTTACTTCCTGCCAAGCGAAGCGGTGCCTGGCTCGGCCTGGCCTGCCTGCCAAAACAGTATTTTGCATTCAAGTTATCAGCGTAGCCAGTTCAGCCTCCTCGAAAACACATTCCAGTCTGGTGAAATAGGTAAACATATCCCCGGCTGCAGAGCAAAGGGCCAAGCCTTCCTGTCTCCTTCATGTAATTCATTGCTCCCGTTACCATGGTAGGCCCATGGCCCCGCGCATTGCACTTAGACACATATGCATTTAGTATAGAATAGCCTCTGCCCGAGAGACCTTTTACTTCAGATTAAACATCCCCCAAACACAAGATATCAGACATGTTACAGGAACAGGTCGATCTGACATGCCAGACTTTTGTCTCCCCTACTAGTGCTAAAGTCAAGCCCTCAGTTTTCCCCAGATACACGTCAATCACACGTCATACCAGCTGCGCGCGCACCCAGGTCATAGGTTTCAGCTGACTCTGCAGAATCCTCTATGCATCCACCCACTTATGACACGTTTCTGTGACGTTTCCAGCACACACCTCCGTGCACGCCTTTGTACACGCCTTTTTGCTACGCACATGTGTTCTTATCATATTCTTTTCACTTGTCACGCCTACTGTATTCATTGCTATTGCACAGTTTTACTATATATGTCATGTACTGTTAATAAATCGTTGACATCTTTTTGCCATCATTGCATATACCCCCGAACCCTTGTATTGATGGAATTGATTTCCATGGCTCGAGCCATCCCGATTAAAGCCCGTATGACTCAGACACCACGGACTCTGACTCTCATTGATTGAGCTATTCTTTTACTTGTCAGTAATTATATGGTAAAACTCGTACGGTAAATTATATTTACCACACGCAATGTAACACGTCCCATCCCAATCAAGGGGCAGATGTACATAAGCAGTGTGACCACAAATGAAATAAGAATGGCGAGAGGCTTTGAAAGTAGACTTTCCTTTGTCACTGAATTCGACCACAGTATTACAATCACTGTGTCCTAGATGTACTGAGCCATTCTTTCTAACGCACAGTTCGCCCTTTACTGGCAAGACTGATATAAACGGTAAGTTCGAATTAGTCTCGGACTGGACGTTCAGGATCATGAGATTGAGGGAAAAATTACCTAATTCGTACACTTCATTTTCTAGGTCGGTCCCTTTCCTTTGGGGAAGACCGTCTGCGTCTGGGAAACATGCTTTATTCATGACTGTATTCAGGTTCCCCCATATCCAATTGCCTTGGGAAACTTTGGACTTACTGTCTAGGGAAGACATTAAAGTAAACCATGCACCACATGAACCATTATGTGTGAACGGGTATGGAAAGAGAGGCAGAGCTCCCTTGTATTTCTGATAAGGTGGGAGTCGGCCACATACCCAGCAATTGGTGGCATTGCTGGCCTGATGAGTATGGTGTAACATACGAATGAATGTATTGTTGCGCATTGCTAATCGATAGGATAATTCATGAGGGGGCAGGTCGCTAAAGGAGTGCTCTACAGTGTCATTAGAGGAAGCATGCATATGTGAATCAAGAGGGAAAAAAACATGTAGCATTAAACTTATGCATATGATCGTAAGACTCAGAAGAAACATGAAAATTAATGCGATTACACATCGACTGTGCAAATTTTTACAATATTGTTCTCTTTTCTTGATACGCCTATCTCTCTGACTACTTGGGTCTATCTTATACAGGTCAGAAACCTGTCTAACCGCTTCACCCGAGGGGGACTTAAACAATTAAACGCTGTCTGACTTACTAGACCTCAACTTGGCGCGATACTCCTGTTGTGGAGTTTTTTCTATCAGGGGGAGTTTAGAATCAGAGTCCGAAAGGGGGCAGTCCTTAACCGAAGTTTCTGGACACAGTCCGTGAAATTTTTTAATGTGGCTGGAGTGTAACCACCCCTTGCGTCCTTCCAACTTGACTGCGGTCCTCGTCGTCATCAACACCAACTTTGGCTGTTTCCACCTCGGCTCCAGCGGACTTGATCGATCAAAATTTCTCACATAAACCAGCTCTCCCAGAACGACTTCATGCGGTTTTACTTGGGTGTTGTCTGGGAAGGCAGCCGCAACTTGTGAACGACAAGATTGTAGTGCAGACATCAAGGAAGCTAGGTAATCTGTCAGCATATTACTGTCGACATCAGTGATCTTGCGGGGCATAGGCGTACCCCACATATTGGGAGGCCGCCCGAAAACCACCTCATAAGGAGATAGTCCGGTTCTGGAATGAGCAACCATGCGCATATAGAAGAGGGCAACTGGCAAGGCTACTATCCAATCTACACCTTTTTCTGCACAGACTTTGGCTAAGCGTGTTTTCAGGGTTTGATTATGTCTCTCTATGAGACCAGCTGCTTCAGGGTGTCGTACGCAGTGGAAATTCCACTGGTAACCTAACAGGAGTGATACCTGTTTCATAAGCTCGGACGAGAATGGCTGTCCATTATCTGAGTATACGACACGGGGCAAGCCGTATCGCGGGAAAAATTCACGAACCAACTGCTTGGCAGTGGTCGCGGCAGTGTAATCTGGGACTGGATATGCTTCTGTCCATCGGGAAAGGGCACATACAACTGCGAGGACATATTTAAAACCTCTACATCTGTCCATCTGGATATAATCCATCTGGAGGACTTCAAAAGGATGGTCAGGAGGATGGAATCCACCTTGTTCCACGGGAACACCTTTGCCTGGATTGAACTGGCAACAGATCATGCAGGTACGCACTTTCTGTTTTGCTGCTGCTCGTAAATGCTTCTTGAACCAGAGGTTTTGAATGCTGTCTAACATGGCTTTTTCTCCTAAGTGTGCTGGACTATGTGCTGTGTTAATGATTACTTGAACCATAGAGTCGGGGAGGAACCATGTGGCTCTTCCCTTCATCATCCATCCCTGATCTGTCTGGATCCCTCCTTGTTCAGTCCATTTCTTGATTTCGTCTGGAGTAGCATGTGTCTGTATGTCGAGTACGTCTAGAATGGGATCCTTCACTGTCATACAATGTGTCTGTGATGTCACGTCAGTCTTTGTCGTATCCGTTGGGATGTCTGTCTGAGCTGTGAGTTTAGCTGTTCGATCTGCCAGGTCGTTACCCTGAGAAATGGTGTCAGTGGCTTTAGTATGTGCTTTGCACTTCATGATAGCAATGGATGCAGGTAAGTGTATTGCTTCTAACAGAGCTTGAATGAGGGGACCATGCTGTATCTTGGCGCCATGAGAAGTTAAAAAACCTCTTTCTTGCCAGAGGACACCGAAGTCGTGAACAACTCCGAATGCATACTGTGAATCTGTGTATATGTTTACTTTCTTGTTCTTGGCTAGTATACAGGCTTGGGTCAGAGCAATGAGTTCTGCTGCTAGAGCAGACAAGGTGTCGATACGATGTGTTTCTATGACTTCAGTTTCAGTGGTCACTGCATATGCGGCCACTAACTCTCCTGTGTTTGTTCTCATACATGAACCATCCACGTAAAGTGTCAGGTCGGGGTCGGGTAATGCAATGTCTGTCAAGTCTTGTCTGGGCTTCGTTACAGTATTGATGACTTCTACGCAGTCATGTGGTGTCGGATCAGTTGTGCTCGAGGGTAACAATGTGGCAGGGTTTAATGTGTTGCATCGTCTGATCTCTATGTGTGGCTGAAACAATGTCAGTTCATATCCTGTCAGTCTTGCTATGGTCAAGTGCTGAGTCTGGGTATGGTTCAGGAGTACTTCCACTGAGTGTGGAACTTGTACTGTCAGGGGATGTCCTAACACTATGGAATCGCTTTGTCTGATTGCTAAAGCTGTTGCTGCAACTGATTTGAGGCACGCAGGCAGAGCCTGGGCCACTGGATCCAATGTACTAGAAAAATAAGCACAAGGCTTGTGGTGTCCTGCTTGATCTTGTGTGAGAACAGATAATGCTGTGCCATCGCGTTCAGTAACAAAAAGTGTAAAAGGTTTTCTGTAACATGGTGTCGCTAAAACTGGTGCTTGACATAAAGCTTTCTTTAACTCGTCAAAAGCTTGTGCATGTTCCTGAGTCCAAGGGAGGACAGTCGAAGTCGCTGCCACCTGTGTTGTCAATTGTATGAGTGGTTTAGCTAGATATGCATACTGAGGGATCCATTGTCTGCAGTAAGAAGTGAGGCCAATGGAGGCCCGTACCTCCTTTTGTGTCTTGGGTTGTGGCAGATGTGCAATTAACTGGATGCGGTCTGGTGTCAGCTGTCTCCCCCACTTGGACAGCAAGTGCCCAAGGTATACCACTTGCTGGGCACAGAATTGTAGCTTCGAAGGGGACACTTTATGCCCCTTTTCGGCCAAGAAATACAAGACAGTCAGTGACGCGCGCTCGCAGTCACGTTCGGTCCGTGCAGTGATTAACAAGTCATCTACATATTGCAGCAGAGCAGTGTCAGTAGGCACGTGGATACTGTCTAGTTGTCTTTTCAGTGCTTGACTGTAAATACTAGGACTTTCCGTGAACCCTTGAGGTGCACGTGCAAATTTGAAGCTTCGGCCATTTAAAGAGAATCCGAATAAATACTGGCTTTCCGGATGAATGGGGACACTAAAGAAAGCGTTCTTGAGGTCAATTACAGTAAAGAACGCTGCTTCGGAATCAATAGCCGTCAAGAGAGAAGATATGTCAGGCACTACCGGGTACTGAGGAATGATGCATTTATTCAGTTCTCGAAGGTCAATCACCAATCGGTAGACTGGTGGTGCATTTGGGTCAGTTCGTTTAAGAATTGGAATGATCGGAGAATTACATACATTGGAGTCAGTCTCAATAACTACTCCTTGGGCAATGAGCTCGTCAATAATCTTCAGTAAGGCTGTTACAGCCTCGGGTGGCAATTTGTATTGTCGGATTCGGGGCAGTACAACTCCTTGCTTGAGAGTGACACGGTAAGGTGTAATGTGCATACAACCTACATCAGTTGGACCTTGTGCCCATAAATGTGCTGGTACATTCTGCAATCTTGGATCAAAATCTCGTAACACATAATGACCTTTAAAGTCACGTAAGAACAATCTCACTCCTTCCGGAGAACAACATATTACAGCACCTAGTGCTTTCAACGTTTTAATACCAAGCAGATTTTCAGGACATGCTTTCGTAAGTAACAAGTCAGTAGTACGGGACAATGGACCAACTTCAAGAGAAACTGGCTTTGACACTTCGTTAACAATAGGCTTTCCTGAAAAACCCAGGGAAACATTCTGTGAGCCTGAGAGGGGTGCCCCTGGAACTTCGTCATGACTAATAGTAGTTCTGCTTGCCCCTGTGTCAATCAAAAATTGTCTGTCTTTCCCTAATACCTGACTATGTACATAGGGACCATCTTGATCTACAGGAACCTCGATGAGGGGCAAGCTAACCTCCCTCTCTAGGCTGTTTCATGTATACTGCTGATAATCGGGGTAATCTGACTGTGCATACTGGTGCATTTGCTGTGTGACATGTTGCGTGGCAGCAATAGGTTGGTGTTGGGGTACAGCTACTGTCTGTTGTGCTTGTTGTGGTGGTTGCGTGTTCTGTGGAATATGCTGTGGAACGTGTTCTGGTCTAGGTGGACGCGGTCTCTCTTTCGTTTTACCTGTAGCAATATTGTGTTTCAAAACCAAACATTCATTTATATAGTGACCTGGCTGCTTACAGTAGTTGCAGTTCCCTTTAACAGGAGCTGCAGATTGGCCTGGCGGTGCTGCACCCTTTTTATGACCGTCAGCTGGAACAGATTGGGCAACTAGTACTTTCATTTTCGTATCTCTCATACGTCTCTGTTCATGATCATGTTCCTCTCTAATTCTGTTCTGGTGATACTGTAACATTTGTAACATTTGAGAAGGGGTATTTGCTTGCCATGTGCTTTCGACTTTCAATACTCTATTTTTGACTTGTGGTAAGGAATTCTCGACTAATTTGGTCACAAAAAGATGTGGATATGATTCGCTACTTGTTTTCAGGCCACTATTTATAATGGAACATTTCTCGAATCTAGAATAAAAATCACTAGTGTCTTCGTCTTGTTTCTGTTTGCAGGCTGAGATTGCATCCCAGTCTTCCTTTTTAATTGTCAATAACCTCGGCAAAACCTGTACTAATAATCCTGGTAATGCTTTAGCTTTGTCCCCAAGACCAGTACCTGGGACTCGCGTATTGTCTTCGTTTTCTAATTCAGTCCAATTAATCTTTTTATCTCCCACCTCCCATTCTTTCTCTTTCAGCTTTTCGTAAATACCAGCCGGCAACAATACCTTTAACATTTTCAGAATGTCGGAATATGTATAATCCCCCATGAGTAACATGTCTTTTAATTCACGGTGAAAACCTGCTGGATCTTTATCATGACAGGGCACTATTTTCTTAATTTCCAATAGTTCCATTTTGCTTAAGGGCGTATATACAAATACTCGCTGTAGCTCACCCCCTGGGGTCTGGACGGGATGAACTTCTCGTAAGGGATTCTGTCTATCTATGTAAAATGGTTGTCTTACTGGGGGTGGAACAGAAACGAAATGTGGAGTCAGAAAAGTTCTGTATTTGTGTCGTTGTTCTAGAATGATATTAATTAAATCGGTACCTAGGCCTCTCCATCTTTTTAGGAGTAATTCTTCCAATATATTATATAGGGGACCTGGATCAGAATGCTGACTCTCATATAGTGAAATGAGATGCTGGATCATGTACATACCAGCAAGTCGCTGTTCGTCTGGGGAAAGGGTCACAAATGTTTGTGCTACTGAATCATCTTTATATATGCTATCATTTCCAGCCCATTGGACTGCTGACCGTGCTAATTCCTGATCTCGCATTGTACTAAGTTCATGGTAACCTATTCTTTCTTTTAGCATTTTATCGGTGTCTTGAAATACATGTTCAAGAGAACATTGTTCTGGTGTGGGAGAAAGGAATCGTTTCTTGTTTTCTAGGCGAATGGGTCTGTCGAAAGGTCTATCAAAAGAATACTGTTTAGGAAGTCTCACTCTACCTACGTACGCCATTGTTCCTGGCGTTTCTTCTTCAGGGCTATCTATCTCCTCCTCCTCTGTATTTTCATCCTCTTTCTCGGTTCTCCTAGCTTCTTTCTCTTTTTCGTGTATTATTATTATTTCTTTGCGGATCTTTTTGTACATGGAATCTATGCAATTTTGTTTATCGTGTTTACCATCAGCTATGTTATTACTCCATTTTATCAACATATCCATTTCTTCTTTGCTTGTGCCTGGCCGATCTCGTTCCCTTATCAAACAGTTAATCAGAAATCGTAAGATCATACTTTGTGTCTCAACCTTATGGTGTGCCATGGCCTCGCGAATGCATTCTGGTCTCTCCCCTGTTCTAATGAAATTATATATATTGTCTAGATGTTCTTCCATCTGTGGCAGGAGAACCAAATAATTTACGACTCGTCGTAAACGTGATGAGAATAACAGCATGTCGTCTTCGCCTGGTACTGGATCATATCTACAATCTGTAATGAACTCTTTAAGTTTGTCGTACGTCGCCGCTCTAGGTGTGCGTTGTAATGCTAGATCTCTAAGCGTTGTTCGTTTTACTTGTGGCGGGGTACGATGGTGACCTCCTACGGCGCCTCCTAAAGCGGAAGCGTAACCATCACCTAGTTGTGATGTTGTTGCTGGTGTCATTAATTGAAAAGTAGGTGCAGGTAATGCTGCTCAATTCAGACACTCTGTTCATCACCACCCCCTTTTGTAAATGGACTCTGGGTTGCCGGCATACCGAACGGATTATTAGGACCAACAGTGGTAGGAACAGTAGTAATAGTAGTGACAGGAATGGTTGTGACAGGGACAGTGGTGACAGGAGGGGAAATAACAACGGATGAGGGAGTCGAGTCTTGAGGGGGTGGAGGTGACGCGTCTTGAACAGACTGTACGGACGGAGCAGGCTGCTGTATGTTTTGAACAGGTGGGAGAGGTTGCTGTACATTATTAGTTGGTGGTACGCGTACATTGGTATATGCAGGAGCTACGTCATCTAAATAGGACGAAAGGAAAATGTCCGCTGCTGTTTGTTTGTGACGGAGTTTAGTCGGGACCAATGGTGGTGGCAAGTTACGGGATGCTTCCGGGATCGCGTTAGGCAGGCCCTCGGCAAGAACTGGATACAGTCCTGTAATAAGGGCATTTCTTTGTCTGTCCTGTTGTTCTATTCTGACTCGTTCTCCTTCTTCTAGTAACTCTTTTTCCCTAGCTTTTTCGGATTCTTCTCTACTTCTCTCTGCTTTCCTGCTTTCTTTTTCTGTTCTCCTATGCGCTTCTTTACGCCATAATTCTATGGCATTTTTCTGGGATTGTCTGGCTTTCTTTTTCCATAACGCTTCTTCTACTCTCATGATGCAATCAGCATCCCATGTCCCTGAGACAGGCCATCTATACTTCTCTTCCAGACCCTTGGTGTAGTCCACCCATAAATCTAGGTACAGTATGGCATCTAAGCCATGCTTATTATACATAAAATGTCCAGGAGTGTCCCTAGGTGGGACAGGAACTGCTTCTTCGAGTATCCCTTTCCTGGTCCCTATCTGACGTAATTTTGAAAATAGTGGCATTATCGGATTGCTTTAAACGTGGACACAGTAAACACAGTAATGAATAGCAAAAACAATCATTCATACCACAACATTAAAACAACATTAAAACATTTCAGACGGATATTACCTGATACATAGAAGACACATAAATACTGAAATCTCGAGTTGCAACACTAGAATACTGAATCACTGAATTACTAGATGCACTGCTAAAACAGTATAGACAATACCGGTCCCATAAAGAGACACGTCTGACCGTATTCACCTAAGTGAACACGTCTGGACCAGGCCTGTGTACCCAGACCTGTCTTGACCGGGAGCAAATTAATGAACCCGTCTAGATGCGTTCCCAACAACGGTACTCACCGGGAAGCAAGAACTGAAGGCCTCGGAAACTGGACTGGACTGGACTGCTACGACATCTGGCTGCTACTACGCCGCATGCGCTTAGGAACAGGTGGGCCTCTGGATACCTCGGACCTTGCTCTCTCGACTAGGGGTTCTGGTCGGGATCCTCCGCATTCCTCACCGCCTCGTCTGGATGCCGGACCGCAGTCTCCGTCTCCTCCGTGGGCCCGAGGGAGATAGCAGGAAAACCCGCAGGCGTGCACGGTTCCGTCGCGGCTGTAGAAGGGGTCAAGGCCTGCGTAACATCGCCGGCGAGTGGGGGAGGGGGGGTCCCTATTCGGGCGCCAAATTATGTGGTAAATTAATATTACTGTATCATTTTTTTGCCATATAATTACAAGTCATAAGGATAGCTCAATCAAATGAGAGGCAGAGTCTGTGGTATCTGAGTCATACAGGCTTTAATGGAATGCTTCGAAGCATGGGACATCGGGTTCCATCACCACTCAGGTTCAGGAAGGGACATTCAACATTTTATTAGCATCACACATTATATATAGTAAAACAGTATACATGGAAGTGAATACAGTAGGCGTAACAGGTGAAAAAGAGAGAGATAAGAACACATGTGCGTAACAGGAGGCGTGTAAGAAGGCGTACACATGGGCGTGCACTGGACAGGTCAGAGAATCGTCACATGAAACGTCAGAAGTGGGTGGATGCATAGAGATAATTTGCAGGATCAGCAGAAACTTATGACCTATATGTGCGCGCAGCTGAGCATGACGTGTAACCGGGAAGAGTTGGGGGCTTTGACTTTGGCACGAGTAGAGGAGACTAATGTCTGGGGTGTCAAAACGACCTGCACCTATAGCATATCTGATATCGTATGTTTTGAGGATGTAGTGTCTGGAGTAAAAGGTCTCTCGGGCAGGGGCCGTTCAACACTGAATGCTAGTGCGTGCATACGGATCTTCATGTAGAGTGCGGGGGCCATGGGCCTACCATGGTAACAGGAGCAGTAAATTACTTGCATGGAGACATGAAGGCAGGGCCCTTTGCTCTGCAGCCGGGAATATGTTTACCTATTTCACTAGACGGGAATGTGTTTTCGAGGAGGCTGAGCAGATAACTTGTAGGTAAAACATCATCTTGGCAAGCGGACCAGGCCGAGCCGGGCACCGCTCGTCTGAGGCAGGAAGTAAGGCAGAGGTCAGGGATGCATACCTAAACGGCAGCTGTCAGAGGGAGAAAAGAACTCGGAGCCTCGTTTAAGGGCCTAACTCGACTGGGCCAGAAAACGTGAAGGAAAACGTGAAAGTGCACCATGTAAAGACGTTGGCACCATAGGCCTAGAAGCCTAATTAACGGGATTTTTATGCATGACTGGATAGCTAACATGTTAACGTTGGACGCAAATGTATTTGCGTCTTTCTAGCGGGCACAGAAAAGAAGTTACACGACATACAAGGAACATGGGTGCATGGATAGGGTGCGAGTGGGGGACACATTGGTTACCTGAAAATTTCTGTTACCTCACCACCAGTACGTGACCCCCAATGACTGTGGGACCTCCACCATGAGTGAATTACTTCCTCAGTGTTTATCAACCGCCACACTTTTTTTGAGTTGCCCTGTAATATACTTTCTTTCATTTGATCCCAAAGGAGTAGAAAAAACTCATATTTCTTTCCATCACTAGAGAATGTAATTTCCTTTTCAGACTGTTAAACTCTTGCTGATTCGCTCCCATTATTCATTAAACTTCAGTGCATCCTATTGATCATGTTCCTTTGCAAGAAGCATTCTGAATCACACTATCCCAAGGAAAATCTTTTTTCTATTGGCGATTTCCAAAGGATGTGAGTTATATTGTGCTTGCAAATTAGCCTAATTTTTCAAGAATTCATTTTATCACTCTGTATTGCAAATTTCACCAGAACCTTTCAGAAGCTTATCAATTCTCATAGTGAATATTCTGTGACTGTAACCATAATGAATTCAAATTTAGTTCCCCTTTTGTTCTGTTCCCTAAGTGTTATCTCTATAACCAAATGGTTAATGTTAACTAGAATGACTACCTCAAAATCATCAATTTGTTTAAGCTTCTCTAGTGATACAAGATAGGAGTTGATCCGGACGAAATATTTGCCATGTCTAAATGTGGCAAAGCAGGCCCATCAACGGGAGAGCAGTTGTGTTGCAGTGTGAAGCTAAATTGTGTTGCACTAGAGGTAATCCACATATCATGATCTACCTGTTATATATCCATCTGCTATAGCCTTGAAAGGTATTTTTACACAAATTCAAGTAGGTCTTCAAATCATCACAATTACTTAGTGGCATTTTTAGGTGAAAATCTACTGCCAGAATAAAACAGGTTGGAAAAAGAGAATGAAGGTTAGTCAAATCATAATCAAATTTCTTCAGATTTTCCTCAAACACTAGGAAAGATTTGTATATTATTACAGACTAAATAAAAGGCACTGGAGGAGATTTAAAGTTCTACAAAACAAGCCAATAACCAGTTACACGTAGTTTATATTGTTGGAACCTCCTTCACATAGAGAACAGATGACAAGGTCAGCTTGTCAAGATGCCAAGATCAACTAGTCACCTGAGAAGCGACCTTGGCAATAAGTATTTTTTGCACAGATTACACAACTTGTAACCCACAACTAGGTTTCCCTCCTGTAACCAGGTTTCACTTCCATAACCTGGTATCTGATAGAGACATCTAGGGCCATATGTAGGTAGCTAAATACTGGTCAGTAACGGCTGAAATTCATTAAATTTCCCTTTACCGACCGGTATTTAGGCAATTGAGATGTAGGAGGCCAAAAATAAGGATTCAGTAATTATGAATCGGTAAATACTGATTCATCATTACCGAATTCTAAATTACGGAATCGGTATTTACCGATTTCTTATTTACCGAATCGGTAAATAAGAAACATTAAAAATGAGAAAAGAGATGTTTGTAAAATCTGAAATACCCAATTTCATGAAATTTGGTATTTAAAAGTTAGAGATTCTCACTGACTGAAATCAGGTGGTAATCATCAACAGTGTATATAAGCAATCCCAAAATTCAACAGTGTGATCACCATGGCGGCTTTCTATGTGATTGCACGGCAGCTAAGTCTACAGGCAGCAGGAGTGAGGATCTGGAGACGGGAGGAGTGCATTTACAGACAGCGCATCACACTCTTCCAACAGACTAAGGCTGAGATACATGAAAGGTACAGGCTACACCCCCATACCATCCTGGACTTGATAAGAGACCTGCACCCACTCCCGGAACACCCAACACCAAGGGCGCACACCATACCACCACATGTGCAGGTGCTCTGTAGCCTACATCTACTTGCATCTGGCAGTTACCAGGGGGTGATAGCTGCGGTAGGCGGGGTGTCTCTGAGTTACCTGTCCCGTTTCTTCTAAAAGTTCCTGGATGCCATGATGCAGAAAACCAAAACAAAACGAATGCCAGTACTGGAACTATTTATTTTAACTTTATTTTCAAAGATCTGTTGTGATTCAAACACAGCAGTCAAAGGTTTATTCTCTTCTTATTTTATTTAGCACCTTTCTTATTTTTTTGAAATGCTTTTAGCTTTTTCTCTTTTTTCTCAGAAAACCTTCTTTGTGCATGTACAGAATATATACAAATATACAAAATGTACAACTTTATACAAAATTGACAACAACACTTCTTGATCTTCTACACTACACATCCATACCATACCTCTCATACACTAAACACTACAGACACTCATACAACTAACAAAAATCACTCTGAATTAAAGGTAGATGCCAACAAAAAAATGACTTTTCTACAAGATTTCTCAGACAAATTAGATAAGTCACAACAATTTTAGCAAAACTCTAATATTTCACAAAAGCAAAAAATTAAATCAGAGATTGATCTAGCATCTCCAGACTTTTTCATTTGTTGGCAACAAACAAAAGGATCTACGCGTTTCGAACACCCTGATTGCGGGGTTCTCCTCAGGATCAATGTGATTTTCTAAAAAGGAAAAATATGAGATTTTCCAACATTAGACTCCCTTGTTTGTCAAAACTCCAAATTACTGTCTAGAACAGCCGCCGACCGGCTAAAACGAACATACCTTATGACTTAAATTCAAAAGAGTATCTCTCTGGACCAATGGGCGTGTTGTGTTAAAGACACTGTAAACAAACATAATACACAAGCATTACCAACTTTTCTTGCCTAACTAGGACTGTGGCCTGTTACATTGTGGGTCATAACACTCACCTAATGGGCAACGGAGGATCACTAGGGATGCCTGTGAAAGAAACGAAAAAAGGAGACCGTTGTTCTATGTGCCGTTAAACCGTTTAAAGTGCATGGTTTGCCTTTGCCTGAAAAACCGGCGGTTTACCCGGTTTAATGTCAGTTGGGCTTCACCAGGCTTCTCTTTGTGTTCACGGGCTTGGTTTGTTCTAATGGCCGTCACGTCTCACAGTCGATGTATCTATGACAAAAAATCCAGAAAAAAACGCTAAGCATTAACCACAAGGTCTGTTTGAATACACTCTGCAGTGATAAAACTATAAACTGTTGCGGTTGGCTCTAAGTGGAACTCACTTTTTCATTAGCTCCGATGTAGCGTCTTCTCCATATTCACTGGCTTTCCTTCTGTGTAGACTGCTGCCGGTCATGTGCTCACGGTATCTTTTAAAGGGACCGTCACAATTTCTCAGTTGAGAATAAAACACGCATATTTTGTTATGATTAGTATTGGGACGTCAACCACGGAGGTTTTTTGTACTTAACTTGTCTGTTGTGTGCTGGTGGCTTGAATCAGATATTTAGCAGGAAAGCACTTATGCTATGTGTGATATCCTGGCCAACAATGCATTCTGGTCCTGGTAGTGAATTCGTGGCGTGCCTCTAAAGGCTGCCCTTCAATTATTTTTTTCAACAACCGTATTGGCCACAGATTAGATACCAGATTATCCCATTCAGGTTGAAAATGATTAGGTGTTTGCTCTGAAAATTTCAGAGATCTCATTTAGACCTCTGGTGGCTGTATTAAATTTCATGATTAGGAAAGCTTCCCTTTGTGACAACCTTGCATCCACATGACCTCCTCTGGGGTCATTTTCGATTTTGGAAATGATCGTCCACCGAAGATCATTTTCTTTGTGTCCGTGCAAAGTCCAATGATTGACCAAAGGTGCATTGGGGACCTGACGCCTTATTCTCGATTTGTGCTGGATGATTCGTTGACGTGCCTCCTGTGTTGTTTTTCCGATATAAAGCTTTGGACATGGGCACCAAATTCCATATACTATGTTTTTTGTCTGACAATTTGTAAACGTGAGGTGTTTCCAATAAATTTTATCAAAGCTGAAATCAGACCCTTCTTCCGTTGATGGGCAGCAAACACAATTACCGCATTTATGATGTCCAACTATTGCCGGTAATCCCAGCATACCTCGTAGTGTCAACTTGGGTTCTCGGGGCAATGCCGCCCTTACAATTTGATTAGATACACTTTTTTTCTTTTTTGTAAGCAAACATTGGGGGCTCTTGGAAATCGCTATGCAAATCTTTGACTAGATGCCAGTTTTGCATTACCATTTTGCGTAGTTGGTGTGTATTGGGACTGAACGTGGTTACAGAGACTATCCTTTTCTTTTCTTCGCGTGTTTTCTTTTTTAACAATGAGTCCCTTGGAACCCACCATGCTCTTTTCATTGAATTCTTTAAGAGCTTTTTGGGGTATCCCCTCACGAGTAGCCGATCCAGGAGTGCATTTGCATGTATCAGATATTCCTCTTTGTTTGAACAATTTCTCCTGATTCTTAAAAACTGCCCAAAGGGAAGATTCTGTTTTAGGCTTCTCGGGTGGTGACTAGTATAATGTAAGGCCTTATTCCTGTCAATTGTTTTTCAAAATAAGGTTGTTCCCAGGGTACCGTCAGTCGCATAAACTTTAACATTCAAAAAGTTTATTGATTGGTTGCTGGCCTCATGACTAAATTTGATGTCTTCTGTTCTCCTATTTAGCCATATCAAAAATTCATCCAGTTTTTCTTTTGTCTCTGTCCATATAAAAAGACGTCGTCTATATATCTCATGTATTTACTGATATGTTTTGAAAATGGATTGTTATTGTAGATGAAACGGTTTTCATACAGTCCCATAAACAGTACCGCTAATTCCGGCGCAAAGGGGCAGCCCATGGCCACCCCTTTGGTTTGGAAAAAGAATTCTGTGTCAAATTCAAAGTAATTTTTTTGCAATGCACATTTTGCCAATCGGAGGATATAATCTGTAGGAACTCTGCATGGCTGTTCCCGTTGGTCCAGAAAAAATTCCAAAGTTTCAAGAGCTTGTTCTTGAGGGATTTGCGTATATAGGGACACGACGTCCATAGTAACCATTAACTGTTTCATTTCATCAAATTCAATTGATGTCAATTGATTAATAAAGGCTGTCGTATCCCTTAAATGTGCTTGCACCTTGGATACAAGTGGTTTAAGAAAATAATCAATGTACTGTGACACTGGTTCGATCAGTGAATCACACCCTGAAATTATAGGGCGACCTGGGGGCTCCTTGGGATCTTTATGTATCTCTGGTAATACATAGAATAATGGTGTCCTTGGGTACTTATTTTGGAGGAAGGATAATTCTTTAGATCCTACAATTCCCAATTCATGACCTTCTTGGAGGATGTTAAACAGTTCATTTTGAAGGTCCTTGACCGGATTGTGAGAGATTTTCCTACAGCAATTTAGGTCATCTAGTTGGCGCCTCACTTCTTTTTTATATTTGTTGATATCCCACAGGATATCAACAAATAGCAAGTGAAGGGGACTGCCATGGGTTGTCCTTATGTCCCAGAGATGGCAGTCCTCTTCATGGCACAGTGTGAGGAGAAATTTGTAGAGGTGAATAACCCCTTCAAACATCACATCACACAGTGGTGCCGAGACATTGATGACGTCTGGCTCCTGTGACAGGGGAGCCAGACTGAATTAATGGGATTCCATAGTTGGCTCAATGCAAGACATAGAGATATCCAATTTTCCATCGAGCATAGCACTAATCGCATGACATTCCTTGACGTGGAGCATATATGCGACCAAGGCCAATTAAAAACATCTTTGTTCAAAAAGCCCACAGACAGGAATACAATTTTACATCACAAAAGCGCTCATCCGAGAAATCTCAAATCCAATTTGCCTTATGGCCAACTAATGGGGATCAGGAGGAATTGCTCTGACATCCATTATTATGACAAACATGCCCACAATTTTTGCTCTGCCATGCAAGAAAGAGGCTACCCAAAAAAGCTCCTGAAACATTCTTTTAAAAGAGCTAGATACACGCCTCGGGAATGCCTACTTCAGGTTAAGAAACGTACACCGTTGGACAAACTTGTATGTGTTACCACGGTCTGTCACGATACACACAAAGTACGACAGGCTGTGCTTAAGAACTGGCACCTTTTGGAAGGGCTTGATTGCCCCTTTCCTAAACTGATTTTTGCTTATAAGAAGAATCCAGAGCATTGGGCAACAACTGATCAGAGCTGACATCTCATTACCTAAGCCAAAAAGCGACTTGCTGTCACAATGGAACTTGAAGCCCATTCAGGGCCACCACAAGTGTGGCAACTGTGTAGCCTGCCCCAATACCATCGAAGGCAAGGAATTCACACACCAAGGAGTCAGATGGTCACACACAGATTTTTCTAGTTGTAGGACCAAAAATGGGGTCATTGTGATACTGTGTCCTTGTTTGAAAATGTACGTTGGCAAGATTAGCCAACAGATCAACCATAGGATCAGCCAGCACTGGTCCCGGATCAAGAAAAAAGTGATGTCAGCTCCCATGGTAGAGCACTTCTTAGATAAGGGACACAATAAGCATGACTTCAAGTGGTCCGTCCTACACACAGTAAAATCTACAAATCAATGCCTTGATGTCGAACAAATTCTGCTTCAAAAGGAAGCATACCTGATTTTGAAATTTAACAGTGCACAAACCGGGCTTAACAATCTCTCAGAGATAGCGCGGCTGTAGGAATTAAAAGTTTTTTCGTGAGTGACTTTTCCGTCAGGCTTGACTTGCCAGGCTTGGCCAGTGGGCCCGACTCTTCTATTCACTGCACAAACATAACTTCCATGGAGTCCAAGGGGACCCTGATACTCCACCAGCATTGATTTATTCACACAGTTTGTCAATATGTTGCTCCTAAATGGAAAGTGCATTTGAATGCGTACTCCTTGTAATCCATTAAGCATATGCTCACACCTTGAGATTAACTTTCTAAATAATGTAGCGGCCATATCATAATTTAGCACAACGTGGCCTTCCACACTCAGTCTACTCGTTTATTTTTGAATTTCGATTAGTTGAAACTACTAGACCCATAATGCACTTGGGCCCTTCTCATATAAATCCAGCCCACAAACAAGCCGGCCATTTTGAATCAGACCTTGAGGAACCCGGTTGCTGCAGAAGCGCTTTTGGAGAAGGTAACCTTTTAATCCCAGGGCGATTCTTCTGAGCTAAGAACCTGTTTACATTTGAATTATTTACAAGTGTTCCTTTTACTTGACAGGAACACAAGTGTTTGGACCATTTTCAATTTAAGAATAACGAAGCCTGCATAAGGTAAGCTCTTGTTGTAACATCACAGCGCCCTTTTAAAATGTAGAGAACGTCATAGCCCTGTCCTTTTTGCTTTTTCCAAATCGATTTACACACGCTTACTTTATCTCTGGCAGGAAAATACATGGATGGTCATATTTTACAAGCCATCTCGCCGTTTGGCGGCACATATAAGGTTAGTGCTTGGTGAGAGCTATACAGTCGACGTAGTCGATTTATATATTGATATGGCATTAATACAAACGCTCAGTTTACCTTAATAAATCATGCCCTGATTTTTCAGATTGAATTGTCTGCCCATTGAAAACGATTGGTCCCCCTTTTCCCTGACTACAAGTCCCACAAGCCTTCTCCTGTCTATAAAAAGAGCCTGGTATGTAGACTCTTCTTATGTACATACTACTAGTGAATGCATTTTTAAAGTTGAGGCTTTCATTTCAACAAAATGATGAAACACTTTTTTTTTGGATTCTTTCAGACACAAAGAATAAAAGCCCTGATGAGAGCCCAGGGACACTTGTCCTGGTCTCGAAACGCGTCGGCAGCTTTGGTGGAATAGAGCATTATTAATAAACAACATTAGGCTTGGCCAGTTCAGATATTATTAATTTTGAGTCATTCAGTTGTTCTCTATTCCCCATTCTTTCGATTTTTTCATTCATTGATTCTATATGTATGTGATATTTGTTTCCTGTTATGTATTATTTTCTTTGTAGGATGTTGGATGTTTAAATATCATTTTGACATTGTTTGTTTTTATGTGTATCAAACCATTTGTATATAAATGGACTGTACAGTCCTTATTTCCGTCTATTGATGTTAAAATATATTTCTAAAATTTAAAAATAATTGGCATTGAATAAGCATGCCTGGTTGGGACGTAATAAATATTTTTCTAACCTGAAAAAGTTTTTTCGTTCAAGTAAGAGTGGTTGAGGCAATTTTCATGTTGTATAGGTAAATCACTGTGACACACCCTGATAGATACTTCAGATTAATGTGTTTTGGTGTATGTAACTAATGGCACTCTCTTTCTCACCTAGGCAATAGTGCATATGCTGTGCGGTCATTTATCCTCACTCCCTACCTAAACCCATCAACCCCGAGTGAGAGACGATACAATGGGGCACACAAATCAACACGGAACTTTGTAGAGCACACCTTTGGACTATTGAAAAGCAGGTTCCACTACCTCCACAAAAGCGGAGACGCACGTCAGTACACACCCATCATCTGCTGCAAAATCATTGCAGCTTGTGCAATGCTGCACAACCTTGCCACAAAGAAAGGTACAGAAGTGGAATTAACTGATTTTGAGGACAATGATGATGAATTTGCACAGCCAGAGCCCAATGCAGCAGGAGTGCCACCAGCAACAGATGGGAGACAGAGACGGGCAGAGATTACACGCAACTACTAAGTAAGTAAGGAGACACGGCCAGTTGTTGAATGTAATGACGTAGTTTTAATTTCTGGGCACTACCCCACAACACAAACGGCCAAACCTGGCAGTCCAACATCTGACATCCATAGTGGGAAGTCATGGATTACTTCACCCAATTCAGTCATGAAAGTGTGGCCAGCATCAGTGTCTGCGGCCACGCACAACAGTGCTGGATGCCATTAACTGACTGTCCTCACTGGCTGTGGAACTAGTGGCAGCTCCATGCCGTCTGCTGCTCCTCCAGGTGTCTGTTACAGTGGGGGTAATGCTGCTCCGACTGGTCGTGTCCTCGCTGTCCCCAACTTCCACAGTACCAGTAGTGGCAGACTGACTCGTGAGCAGCCCCCTGGAGACATCAGTGCTGCAGTGCCCCAGCCCCGCCTGCATGGCCACGGAGCGCCTGCATAGCTGAGAAGTGGCAGTTGCCAGGCGGTTAACTGCCCTCGTATGGTGCTCCATTTTCTGCCTCTCCCTGCGCCGTGTTGCCCTGTCCTCATCCATTTTGCTGCACAGCAGCATCACAGACTGGGACATGTCCCGCATGCAGGCAGCCATCTCCTTCATGCCCTCAGCCATTGAGCTAATGCCCTTATTGATGTTGGTCATGTTTTCATTGAGGCACTTCATTTGTCTCTGGACTGACTGAATTGCCTTGCCTTGTAGGCACTGCACCTTCACCATGGTTGCCTCCAGCCCTCTGTACACACCATGGCTCTCACCCTATGGAAGTGGACTGCTCACACGAGCCCTGCGACGGAGTCTGGCACCTGTGTGTGCTCCCTCAGAAGTGGACAGCAAAGCAGCATTGCTGCCATCTAGTGGCACAGTAGATGGTCCCCCCCTCAATTCTTCTGAGGAGGTCTCTAACTCCGGCAGTCTGGCAACAGCACACCTCCTGGGTCTCACCACTTCAGGTGGTGTTGATGCTGGTGAGGCTGGCTGTGGTGGCGAGTCTGGCTGTGGTGCCGAGGCTGGCTGTGGTGGCGAGGCTGGCTGTGGTGTCGAGGCTGGCTGTGGTGATGTTGTGTGCCCTGCACTCGTACTGGCCTTCTCTGTGAAGTGCTTTCGGGGTGCCCTCTCTCCCTTGTCCTGAGCAGTCCTGCATGATGTCTCGCCTGTGGACAGAAATTATACATTAGCTCAGTGTTCCTGCAGCCCTGCATTGCAAAAATAAAAAATACATTTCTGCCACACTATCTCATTGTCCTCTGCCTGCTTATCGCTGATGTGTCTCACATGCCTTGTTGTTCAGTGTGATTAGGGGTTTCACTGACTACATCTCCCATAATGCTTTGCTGGTCCGAACTAAAACCTGTACTGGAGTGGGATTCACATAGCCCAATTGGGGATTTCAGATAGGGGAATGCTGTGCATGCTTCTTACCTTGTTTGGAAGCAGCTCTGGCAGAGCTGTCTGCATCCCCAATTCCACAGACACTCTCTGGCTCTATCGTGGACTCCACGAGCTGCTCAAGTTCAGTCAGGGCAGGTGCCCTGTTCCTTCATCCTCCTGTCAGGCTGGCTTGTTTTTTAAGATCAGCCTTCTTCCTCTTGGTGATGATCCTGATGTCATACCACCTCTTTTTGAGCACATTAATGTCCCAGGGGGTTACTCCAATGGCATTCACTTGAGACTGGATTCCAGGTCAGATTTTTCATTTTTCAGATTCTGCAACTTGCAGAGACTGCTTTCCAAACAGCTTTGTGTGCAGCTTCACTACCTCCTCCACAAGGATCTGCAGTTCCTTCTGACTGAATTTGAGTTTCCTCTTCCTTTCCCCCTCCCTTCTCTTTCTGTGTCCTGGCTGGCCGTTGTGCAGGATTAGCAGAAAAAGTTCAGGCAGTGACTCTGTTGCTCTCCTCTGCACTCCCAGCCTCTCCAGAAGGTTCTGATTGTGTGCACCTGCCTGGGAGTGGCCACTTCCTGGTTGAGAGGGGTGTGGTTGCACAGGATTGGCTGATTCCTCAATTGCTGTTTTTTTTAAATTTCCGAATCAGTATTTTCCGTTTTGGTATTTACCGATTCGGTATTTACCGATTCAGAAAAACCAATCGGTATTGTGGATTCGGTAAATGTTTACCAATTTTTACCGAATCGGTAATATTTACCGAATTATTACGTACATGGGAAATACCGATTTTTAAATACTGATTCGCTAAAATTCAGTAATTAGGAATCGGTATTTCAAACTTACCTACATATGGCCCCTAGTCATAGATTCCTTACCTTTCAACTTCCAGGTGTTAGACTGTATCCTGAAGATTTTTCTTAGCAGTAGCCCAGCACACCGGTAGATGGTGTTGGTCAACTCTGCATGATGTTGTTGGCGTAGTTTTCATCATCATCATGATATCCGTGTCATCAATATAACTACAACACCGGCACACTGACGTCAGTTCTTTTGTTTCCTTGTCATCAGCACTCATCCATTGAAAAGAGCTACACCCTGTCATTTTTTTGACAGACTTTTTTCGCCCTTTTGTCGACTTCGTTGGTGTGTTACCAGTCATGCCAACCAAGAAGACTTTAAGGTTCAATCTGTGTGGCAACTGGCACCACACCATGTTGGTCACGGACCCCCATTTAGTATGTCTTTGGTGCCTGGAGCGCAACAATGACTCCAAGTCGTCTCTGTTTGCCAGGCCAATGCGCCGAAGGCTTTGAGGGAGTGGTTCCAAAAGTTTCTTGCAACCCTGTGTCCTGCACCGCAGAGGTCGCCTCATCGGTCTCGATCCTGGTCCAGGTCTCGGTTGAGAGGAAGGTCCGAGCACCGCTCCGGTAAATCGAAATCTTCTTCGTCAAAGTCATTGAAGTCAGCTAAGAGGCACCACAAGAAGCACAATAAGTCGAAGCACGTGGTGGAGGAACCTTGGCGTTCAATGCCCCGCCTCCCGGAGTGGGTGCCTGGGTCAGCTCCCAGTTTCCCTCCCTTTCCTTGGCCGGGAGCGGCCCCCACCCAGCTGAAGGAATTTTATGACACCATGTGCGCCATATTTGGGTGGCCTGACCCTGCCAGCATGCATTAGGGCCCCAGAGGCTCAATGGACGGAGAGGCCCCTGTGTTTATTATTTATTATTTATTATTTATTATTATTATTATTATTATTATTATTATTTCAGAATTTTATAGAGCGCACAGCGGCCCCAACGGGGCGTCCCGGTGCTAGAACTCTGAAAAACAAAGGGAGGTCATAGGGGCAGATATCCAAATTTAGGAAGAGAATAGATGTGTTTTCAGGGATTTACGGAAGACTAATTCTGTCTGACAAGTGCGTAAGGCAAATGGAAGTTTGTTCCAGCATTGAGAGGTACAGACCTCAAACGTTTTGCCACCAGCCCGAGATCGTTTAAATCGGGGGTTTCCAGGAAATGGAGGGTATTGGACCGTAGAGTCCTGGAGTTGGCATAGAGTCGAAGGATGTTTTTGAGGTGTGCCGATCCCTTGCCTTTTGAAGCTCGAAAGGCCAGAGTCATGGCCTTTAACATACATCTTTTTGCTATGGGCAGCCAATGTAACTTGCGGAGATGAGGAGTAATATGGTGTCTGGCCGGGATTCTCTCAACCAGTCGTGCAGCGGCGTTTTGGACCATCTGGAGTTTGTTGCAGAGGCCCGCTGTGATACCAAGGTAGAGAGCATTAGCATAGTCAAGATGGGATATGATCAGGGCCTGGATCACAGTCTTACGGCAGTCTGCTGGCAGATAGTTGATGAGGCGTTTTATGATTCTAATCTTGGCGAAACAGGAGGTTGCTACTGTTTGCACCTGGTTTTTGAAGCTAAGTTGAGTGTCCCAGCGGCATGTTTCTCATGCCAGTGGCTCCAACCTCGGTGC